>NW_027008771.1:0-74158 GCF_036934945.1 Oncorhynchus masou masou
AAGTCATGTGACGGTGGTTCTAGAGATCTGTCGTGGCTCCTATGGTCAAGTCATGTGACGGTGGTTCTAGAGATCTGTCATGGCTCCTATGGTCAAGTCATGTGACGGTGGTTCTAGAGATCTGTCATGGCTCCTATGGTCAAGTCATGTGACGGTGGTTCTAGAGATCTGTCGTGGCTCCTATGGTCAAGTCATGTGACGGTGGTTCTAGAGATCTGTCGTGGCTCCTATGGTCAAGTCATGTGACGGTGGTTCTAGAGATCTGTCGTGGCTCCTATGGTCAAGTCATGTGACGGTGGTTCTAGAGATCTGTCGTGGCTCCTATGGTCAAGTCATGTGACGGTGGTTCTAGAGATCTGTCGTGGCTCTATGGTCAAGTCATGTGACGGTGGTTCTATGGTCAAGATCTGTCGTGGCTCCTATGGTCAAGTCATGGTTCTAGAGAGATCTGTCGTGGGTCTATGGTCAAGTGGTTGGTCAAGTCATGTGACGGTGGTTCTAGAGATCTGTCGTGGCTCCTATGGTCAAGTCATGTGACGGGGTGGTTCTAGAGATCTGTCGTGGTATGGTCAAGTCATGTGACGGTGGTTCCTATGGTCAAGTCATGTGACGGTGGTTCTAGAGATCGTGGCTCCTATGGTCAAGTCATGTGACGGTGGTTCTAGAGATCTGTCGTGGCTCCTATGGTCAAGTCATGTGACGGTGGTTCTAGAGATCTGTGACGTGGCTCCTAGATCTGGTCAAGTCATGTGACGGTGGTTCTAGAGATCTGTCCTATGGTCAAGTCATGTGACGGTGGTTCTAGAGATGTGACGGTGGTCTCATGTGACGGTGGTTCTAGAGATCTGTCGTGGCTCCTATGGTCAAGTCAAGACGGTGGTTCTAGAGATCTGTCGTGGCTCCTATGATCAAGTCATGTGACGGTGGTTCTAGAGATCTGTCGTGGCTCCTATGGTCAAGTCATGTGACGGTGGTTCTAGAGATCTGTCGTGGCTCCTATGGTCAAGTCATGTGACGGTGGTTCTAGAGATCTGTCGTGGCTCCTATGGTCAAGTCATGTGACGGTGGTTCTAGAGATCTGTCGTGGCTCCTATGGTCAAATAGAATTTTATTTAAAAAAAGCCTGGATGCTGCTTCTTGTTTTCAATCAAGGTTCACAGCTGGAGAGGAGCAGGTTGAGGTTATAATGGAGGCCAGTATTTTTTTAGCTGTGTACCAAAAGAAGTGGGGGAGGGGGCTTCCATTTTTTTCTACTTTTTTTTGCTGATAAAAGCCAATCCTAGACTGTTGCTTTTAAAGCAAGAGGCTAGTGTCCTCTTTTTTTCCAAATCCACAAACTGAGGCCACATTGTTCAGCGATTAGGCTCTGTGTCACGTTCTTGATATTCGTGTAACAAATGGGCAATCTCGCTAATTAGACAGATTGTATTATTTATAAAAAAATAATAATAATAATAAATAAATAAAAATATATATGTTATACAGTGGAGGCATCAGGATTACCCTGTCTGTGTTGACAAAGGTGACGATGTTCCTCATCAAAGGGCTTCCGTGGATTCCAGAACGCCTGGAAAGTTCCAGAGAGTGATTGTTAGTGTGCTCAGTGTTCCAACCAAGGGGTCCGATCTACTCTCCTGGTGCGGAATCTATCGACTCCACGCCAAAAGCAAACTGTGCTCTATTTAAAAAAAAAAAACATTTTTTAGGTCCCACAACCATCTATCTGCGCAGTAGTTCTCCAACATCATGTTGTAACTCTGGGAGAATCTTTCTTTTTTTAAACTAGCTATCAAAACTTTTATTTTTATTAAAAACACCATTTTGAATTGTTACATTGATTGGTCTGATAAAAGCACACGAGGAGCTGTAGCAGAGCTCCGTCTACATGGACTGGTATTTTAATCAACAAATAGGCAAAAAATTATTTTCTCAATGGGATTTTTTTCTTCTTCTCCCGGACAATTGGCCGGCAGCAATTTTATCTTTCGTCTTTTCAAAAAAATTTGGGGTCCAAAAGCTGGCTACTACCGACTAGCCAAAACCCTTTGCTGGATTAATGTATCCAGAATTTAAGAAAATGTTTCATTCAAGTGAACAAATTCTTATTTACAACGACGGCCTAGGAACAGTGGGTTAACTGGTCTAGGAACAGTGTTTGTTCAGGGGGCAGAACGACACATTTTTTTTGTACCTTGTCAGCTCGGGGGATTCGATCTTGCCATCTTCCCGGGATTCGATCTTGCAACCTTCCCGGGTTACTAGTCCAATGCTCTAACCACTAGGCCACCTGCCCGCCTCTACACTCTAACCACTAGGCTACCTGCCCGCCTCTACACTCTAACCACTAGGGTACCTGCCTCCTCTACACTCTAACCACTAGGCTACCCTGCCGCCTCTACACTCTAACCACTAGGCCACCTGCCCGCCTCTACACTCTAACCACTAGGCTACTTGCCCGCCTCTACATTCTAACCACTAAGCTACCCTACCGCCTCTACACTCTAACCACTAGGCTACCCTGCCGCCTCTACACTCTAACCACTAGGCTACCTGCCCGCCTCTACACTCTAACCACTAGGCTACCCTGCCCGCCTCTACACTCTAACCACTAGGCTACCCTGCCTGCCTCTACACTCTAACCACTAGGCTACCCTGCCTGCCTCTACACTCTAACCACTAGGCTACCCTGCCGCCTCTACACTCTAACCACTAGGCTACCCTGCCTCCTCTACACTCTAACCACTAGGCTACCCTGCCGCCTCTACACTCTAACCACTAGGCTACCCTGCCTCCTCTACACTCTAACCACTAGGCTACCCTGCCTCCTCTACACTCTAACCACTAGGCTACCCTGCCGCCTCTACACTCTAACCACTAGGCTACCTACCTCCTCTACACTCTAACCACTAGGCTACCCTACCTCCTCTACACTCTAACCACTAGGCTACCCTAACTCCTCTACACTCTAACCACTAGGCTACCCTGCCTGCCTCTACACTCTAACCACTAGGCTACCCTGCCGCCTCTACACTCTAACCACTAGGCTACCCTGCCTCCTCTACACTCTAACCACTAGGCTACCCTGCCGCCTCTACACTCTAACCACTAGGCTACCCTGTCATCCCCTATGGAGTTCTACATAGAGACTGGAGGTTGTTTTGTTTTGTTTTTGTTTGTTTGTTTGTTTGTGGATGTTCCATTAGAGTGGATGGATGGGCACAGAATGTCATTCGACACGAATTCCTTTTCACATACAACAAACGCTTGGTTGAAGAATCCCTACTGTTGACCAATCATTAGGTTCTACTGACTTTTCAACACACACACACACACACACACACACACACACACACACACACACACACACACACACACACACACACACACACACACACACACACACACACAAAATGTGCACAAACTGTTCCCGAAATGGGAAGCATGCGGACGCCTATCTATTTCGCACTCATGTCTGTCTGTGTGAGGGGGGCTCATGTCTGTCTGTGTGAGGGGGGCTCATGTCTGTCTGTGTGAGGGGGCTCATGTCTGTCTGTGTGAGGGGGCTCATGTCTGTCTGTGTGAGGGGGCTCATGTCTGTCTGTGTGAGGGGGCTCATGGCTGTCTGTGTGAGGGGGCTCATGGCTGTCTGTGTGAGGGGGCTCATGTCTGTCTGTGTGAGGGGGCTCATGGCTGTCTGTGTGAGGGGGCTCATGTCTGTCTGTGTGAGGGGGCTCATGGCTGTCTGTGTGAGGGGGCTCATGGCTGTCTGTGTGAGGGGGCTCATGGCTGTCTGTGTGAGGGGGCTCATGGCTGTCTGTGTGAGGGGGGGCTCATGGCTGTCTGTGTGAGGGGGCTCATGGCTGTCTGTGTGAGGGGGCTCATGGCTGTCTGTGTGAGGGGGCTCATGGCTGTCTGTGTGAGGGGGCTCATGGCTGTCTGTGTGAGGGGGGCTCATGTCTGTCTGTGTGAGGGGGCTCATGTCTGTGTGAGGGGTCTCATGGCTGTCTGTGTGAGGGGGCTCATGGCTGTCTGTGTGAGGGGGCTCATGGCTGTCTGTGTGAGGGGGCTCATGGCTGTCTGTGTGAGGGGGCTCATGGCTGTCTGTGTGAGGGGGCTCATGGCTGTCTGTGTGAGGGGGCTCATGGCTGTCTGTGTGAGGGGGGCTCATGGCTGTCTGTGTGAGGGGGGCTCATGGCTGTCTGTGTGAGGGGGGCTCATGGCTGTCTGTGTGAGGGGGGCTCATGGCTGTCTGTGTGAGGGGGGCTCATGGCTGTCTGTGTGAGGGGGGCTCATGGCCTTGTTGGTCCCGACCACAACATCAATCTCCTGTACAGAGGCTCCCTCCTACCCTGTTCTTTCTTCCTCTCTCCTCTCTGTCTGCAGGGCAAAAAGCCCCCTAACAAACCATCTCTCCTGAGGCACTCTGGGAGAATAATCGACTCTATAGCCACTGCGTGTGTGTGTGTGTGTGTGTGTGTGTGTGTGTGTGTGTGTGTGTGCACAAAAGGATTTAGACTGATTTAGTGAGATCCTGAACCATATGGTCTCTGTCAAGTAGGCAGGCAGAGACGCAGGCTCTGGGGAGAGCGACTGGGAGGGCCCTTCTCTCTAAAGCCACTTGTCTCTGTCTCTCTTGCTGCTTGCCTCCTCTCTTTCTCCTTCCTGCTTGATATCTCATTAGTTTGAGTTCAAGTTTTTTTTAAACAGTTTTTATTGCATCTCCAGTACAATCCGAACTCAAACAGTTTCCTACCACTGCTGGTAATGACTCTCGCCAGCTAGTTGGCTCCGTTTTAGGTTGTTATAAATATATGAATGGTTATGAGTAATGGAGAAAAAGTTTCCCATCCGGACAGACCCGAGGAGGACAGCTCTAGACCCGTTCTGTATAGACCTGGTCGGATCCAAATCCGTGCAAAAAAACCATCAGGAAAGACCATTTTGGTAAGCTACTTTTTTAACCAGAGCTGATGAAGCACGAGGCAGAGTGGTGGTGTTCTGGCAGGGAGGAGCGAGAGATGAGAGACCACAAACAACCAAGCTGACTCGTGCTCTCGTCGACGAAAAGCTGCTAAAGCTCAAATGAATTACATAGAAACCGGTCTTGACTGCATCAAACCGGGGGGAAACTAATTTGACTCTGCACGTGCTTTCTCGTCCTACACAGTAACGAACGGCTCCATTCAGAATAAAACAGAGCAGTTCTTACCTTTGTCGTTGTAGTCTATCCTCCCTAAATTCCCTTTCAAGTCTCGTTCACTCAATTACATTCTGACCACACACACACACACACGCACACAAGCTCATGTTAGGCCTACGGAAATAAAAACATATCTGACAGGCTACAGAAGCTTCATTCTGTGCCAAATAACGACAGTTGGAGAAATTTAAAATAAAAAATAGATTAAGTTGAAGTAGGAAAATCATGTGTTCCAAAAATGAGCTGTAGTTTTGGAATAATCGATTCCCATCTATTTTCCAGCTGAGGCTCTTATGCTCGTGCCATTTGGGATTGGTTAGCCTAGGTTAGAGGTCGACCTCTAGCCTAGGTTATAACATTTTTTTTCCCCCAGTGGGGAGGGGGGGGGCCTTCCTCTAAATAAATAAAAAATATATTAAATAAATCACTCAAACATAAAAAATGTCAAAGCCCATCCCTAACCTTCTCAATTTAATTTCACTAACTCATCATTTTATTATGGTTGACCCTTCCTCCTTTCTTTGACCCTTGACCTCCTAATTTGTCATGGTGAAGGGTTTTGTCTGTTCGGTTGTGTTGTAGGTTATCCTATCCAGATGTGAGGTGAGTCTCGCTGGTCCTCTAATGTAATCAGTCTGTTTCGTGTGGCTCTGGTACAGACTAACTGCTACTGAGGAATCTGTCTGTCTGCCCGGCTGTCGGGAGAAGGGGGGCGTAGACCAGACGCAGCATGGGACGTGGGCCTTCCTTATCTTAATAGCTTATTACTGCTTTATTGTGTACACACATTATTATCAGTGCTAATTTCTCCTTATTTAATTTTTTCCTTTTATTTAACCAGGCAAGTCAGTTAAGAACAAATTCTTATTTTCAATGAAGGCCTAGAAACAGTGGGTTAACTGCCTGTTCAGGGGCAGAACGACAGATTTGTACCTTGTCAGCTCGGGGGTTTGAACTCACAACCTTCCGGTTACTAGTCCAACGCTCTAACCACTAGGCTACCCTGCCGCCCCAGGGAGGACTGTGCGGTGAGAGAATCGTGCTCCGCTGTCCTGTCACAGCCCCCTGTAGAGTTGACAGGACGTTGATCTGAGACCTGATTTAAGCCAATCTAGAATGTAGCCTACTGTTAGCCCACATGGACTTGACTCCTACTGCGGTCTCTCTCCTCTATGAATTACATTGTGTTAATGTTAATGTAAATATGATGATGTGATATAACAAGAAGAAAATTAATTGTTTTATATAACAGAAGAAAATAAATTCTGCCTTTTTTTAATAGAACACGAGTCAATGTGTCTAGACATTCCACTTGACCAGCCAGAAAGCACACGACACCAAATGAGTTTCACAGTATTGCTAAAATGTTTTTACCGAAAGATCGAGCTGTGACCTCCGTGTATATTACTGATACACTAGAATAGGAACTCTGCTCTTGGACAAACATTTTAAGGATGTTTTCAGCACCACACGAATCGGTTCCCTGATCCACTCTCGCTGTGTGACTGCTTGTCTGCCCGGCTGTCAGTCTGTCTGTCTGCCCGGCTGTCAGTCTGTCTGTCTGTCCGTCTGCCCGTCTGCCAGTCTGTCAGTCTGTCCGTCTGCCCGTCAGTCTGTCTGTCTGCCCGGCTGTCAGTCTGTCTGTCTGCCCGGCTGTCAGTCTGTCTGTCTGCCCGGCTGTCAGTCTGTCTGTCTGCCCGGCTGTCAGTCTGTCTGTCTGCCCGGCTGTCAGTCTGTCTGTCTGCCCGGCTGTCAGTCTGTCTGTCTGCCCGGCTGTCAGTCTGTCTGTCTGCCCGGCTGTCAGTCTGTCTGTCTGCCCGGCTGTCAGTCTGTCTGTCTGCCCGGCTGTCAGTCTGTCTGTCTGCCCGGCTGTCAGTCTGTCTGTCTGCCCGGCTGTCAGTCTGTCTGTCTGCCCGGCTGTCAGTCTGTCTGTCTGCCCGGCTGTCAGTCTGTCTGTCTGCCCGGCTGTCAGTCTGTCTGTCTGCCCGGCTGTCTGTCTGCCCGGCTGTCTGTCTGCCCGGCTGTCTGTCTGCCCGGCTGTCTGTCTGCCCGGCTGTCTGTCTGCCCGGCTGTCTGTCTGCCCGGCTGTCTGTCTGCCCGGCTGTCTGTCTGCCCGGCTGTCTGTCTGCCCGGCTGTCTGTCTGCCCGGCTGTCTGTCTGCCCGGCTGTCTGTCTGCCCGGCTGTCTGTCTGCCCGGCTGTCTGTCTGCCCGGCTGTCTGTCTGCCCGGCTGTCTGCCCGGCTGTCTGCCCGGCTGTCTGCCCGGCTGTCTGCCCGGCTGTCTGCCCGGCTGTCTGCCCGGCTGTCAGTCTGTCTGTCTGCCCGGCTGTCAGTCTGTCTGTCTGCCCGGCTGTCTGTCTGCCCGGCTGTCTGTCTGCCCGGCTGTCTGTCTGCCCGGCTGTCTGCCCGGCTGTCTGCCCGGCTGTCTGCCCGGCTGTCTGCCCGGCTGTCTGCCCGGCTGTCTGCCCGGCTGTCTGCCCGGCTGTCTGCCCGGCTGTCTGCCCGGCTGTCTGTCTGCCCGGCTGTCTGTCTGCCCGGCTGTCTGTCTGCCCGGCTGTCTGTCTGCCCGGCTGTCTGTCTGCCCGGCTGTCTGTCTGCCCGGCTGTCTGTCTGCCCGGCTGTCTGCCCGGCTGTCTGCCCGGCTGTCTGCCCGGCTGTCTGCCCGGCTGTCTGCCCGGCTGTCTGCCCGGCTGTCTGCCCGGCTGTCTGCCCGGCTGTCTGCCCGGCTGTCAGTCCGTCTGTCTGCCCGGCTGTCAGTCCGGCTGTCAGTCCGTCTGTCTGCCCGGCTGTCAGTCTGTCTGTCTGCCCGGCTGTCAGTCTGTCTGTCTGCCCGGCTGTCAGTCTGTCTGTCTGCCCGGCTGTCAGTCTGTCTGTCTGCCCGGCTGTCAGTCTGTCTGTCTGCCCGGCTGTCAGTCTGTCTGTCTGCCCGGCTGTCAGTCTGTCTGTCTGCCCGGCTGTCAGTCTGCCCGGCTGTCAGTCTGCCCGGCCGTCAGTCTGCCCGGCCGTCAGTCTGCCCGGCCGTCAGTCTGCCCGGCCGTCAGTCTGCCCGGCCGTCAGTCTGCCCGGCCGTCAGTCTGCCCGGCCGTCAGTCTGCCCGGCCGTCAGTCTGCCCGCCCGGCAGTCTGCCCGCCCGGCAGTCTGCCCGCCCGGCAGTCTGCCCGCCCGGCAGTCTGCCCGCCCGGCAGTCTGCCCGCCCGGCAGTCTGCCCGCCCGGCAGTCCGGCTGTCTGCCCGGCAGTCCGTCTGTCTGCCCGGCTGTCAGTCCGTCTGTCAGCCCGGCTGTCAGTCCGTCTGTCTGCCCGGCTGTCAGTCCGTCTGTCTGCCCGGCTGTCAGTCCGGCTGTCAGTCCGTCTGTCTGCCCGGCTGTCAGTCCGTCTGTCTGCCCGGCTGTCAGTCCGTCTGTCTGCCCGGCTGTCAGTCCGTCTGTCTGCCCGGCTGTCTGTCTGCCCGGCTGTCAGTCTGCCCGGCTGTCTGTCTGCCCGGCCGTCAGTCTGCCCGGCCGTCAGTCTGCCCGGCCGTCAGTCTTCCCGGCCGTCAGTCTTCCCGGCCGTCAGTCTTCCCGGCCGTCAGTCTGCCCGGCCGGCAGTCTGCCCGGCCGTCAGTCTGCCCGGCCGGCAGTCTGCCCGGCCGGCAGTCTGCCCGGCCGGCAGTCTGCCCGGCCGTCTGCCCGGCCGTCTGCCCGCCCGTCTGCCCGCCCGTCTGCCCGGCCGTCTGCCCGGCAGTCTGCCCGGCAGTCTGCCCGGCAGTCTGCCCGGCAGTCTGCCCGGCTGTCTGCCCGGCTGTCTGCCCGGCTGTCTGCCCGGCTGTCTGCCCGGCTGGCTGTCTGTCTGTCTGCCCGTCTGTCTGTCTGCCCGTCTGTCTGTCTGCCCGGCTGTCCGGCTGTCTGTCTGCCCGGCTGTCAGTCTGTCTGTCTGCCCGGCTGTCAGTCTGTCTGTCTGCCCGCCTCGCCGCTCACAGTGGAATTCACAACACAACTCCTGGGTAAAAATAAACGAGTGTAGCTTTGATTTAAACTGTTTCCAACCTGCAATATACTTGTTCTGAACAGGGAACCGTGGGACTCTACCTTGATGCAGGACTCTACCTCGGGGAGCAGTGTGTTTGTGTTAGGCAACAAGGATGCCATTGTGGAGCGCTGCTTTGTCCCGTTCCTGTCTTTGAAGCCATCCGCTCGGTCTCCTAATGAGAGAAACACACACGTGGACTAGTGACACCAGCTGTAGACTACGTGATGATGATGATGATAAGGCTACATGATGATAAGGCTACATTATGATAAGGCTACATGATCACATCTCCACTTAATAATGTGCAGAGCTGTTTCCAGGCATAAGCGACATAAACCGTGTTAACTCAACATGTGAAGTGTTGGTTTCATGTTTCATGAGCTGAAATAAAAGATCCCAGAAATGTTTCGTACTCACGAAAAGCTTATTTCTTTAAAAAAAAAAAATACAAAAATTTGGTGCACATATTTGTTTACATCCTTGTTAGTGAGAATGTATCCTTTGCCAAGATGATGATAATAATAATAAGATAATCACCTGACAGGTGGAGAAGCTGATTTTAAACCTGGTCTGTCTGCTTTCCAACACATTAGGAGACAAGTTCACCGTTCAGCAGGACATTAACCTACAACACAAGCACAAATGCAATGTATGTTCAATGTATTCACACCCCTCGACTTATGTTGTGTTGTAGCTTGAATTCAAAATTGTATTAAATATATTTTCTCACCTACACACAATATACGTTAATAAAGTGTCAACATGTTTTTGTTTTTTTTGAAAACCTTGCAAATTTATTGACATTGAAATACCAAAATATATAATTTACGCAATTTTATATTTAATCAGTTTGGCTGTAACACAACAAAAATGTGGAGTAAGTCAAGGGGTCTGAATACTAGCTGAAGGCAGTGTTATCTCTGGTGTGTGTGTGTGTGTGTGGTGCTAACCACTCTGTTCTCCTCCTCGCCAGGTGGGTTCTCTGTGGTGTTCCTGGCCCGGACACACAGTGGCATGCGCTGCGCTCTCAAGAGGATGTATGTCAACAATGTCCCTGACCTCAACATCTACAAGAGAGAGATCACTATTATGGTGTGTGTGTGTTTGCGTCTTGATTTCTTGTCTGGTTTCTATGCCTCCAGTAAACTGTATCAACCTCTAAGAAAGCCTCTGGAAGAAAGTTGTTGAACATTGACAATATGTTTTACCCTGAACTTCTGACCCATCTGTAACTGAACAGATAGAAAGACCCACCACATAAAATAACTATGTGCTGACTTTAAAACTGGAGAGACACACACACACACACACACACACATTGGAGAGACACGACTGTCGAGGTGACATAAAAAGTAACTACATAAAGAAACAAAAGACCGGCACGTCAGACGCAGCACTGAGTAATGACTTACTGTAAAACTTACCGTAAAACTTCAATTAGTAGACTGGTGTTTTTTGTTTAAATCCCTGAACACAACAGTCGCATATTATAGACATGCTTCTAATTGAAAGAAGGGGGGAAAACTCTAGGGTTCTGTGCTTTCAAAGTGGATGACTGTTTTTGTGCTTGCCAGTTATCTAGCATTTCTCGGCTGTTTTAGCTGCCTGTTAGCTAGCGGTTCTCCGGCTGTTTAGCTGCCTGTTAGCTAGCGGTTCTCCGGCTGTTTAGCTGCCTGTTAGCTAGCGGTTCTCCGGCTGTTTAGCTGCCTGTTAGCTAGCGGTTCTCCGGCTGTTTAGCTGCCTGTTAGCTAGCGGTTCTCCGGCTGTTTAGCTGCCTGTTAGCTAGCGGTTCTCCGGCTGTTTAGCTGCCTGTTAGCTAGCGGTTCTCCGGCTGTTTAGCTGCCTGTTAGCTAGCGGTTCTCCGGCTGTTTAGCTGCCTGTTAGCTGCGGTTCTCCGGCTGTTTAGCTGCCTGTTAGCTAGCGGTTCTCCGGCTGTTTAGCTGCCTGTTAGCTAGCGGTTCTCCGGTTGTTTAGCTGCCTGTTAGCTAGCGGTTCTCCGGCTGTTTAGCTGCCTGTTAGCTAGCGGTTCTCCGGCTGTTTAGCTGCCTGTTAGCTAGCGGTTCTCCGGCTGTTTAGCTGCCTGTTAGCTAGCGGTTCTCCGGCTGTTTAGCTGCCTGTTAGCTAGCGGTTCTCCGGCTGTTTAGCTGCCTGTTAGCTAGCGGTTCTCCGGCTGTTTAGCTGCCTGTTAGCTAGCGGTTCTCCGGCTGTTTAGCTGCCTGTTAGCTAGCGGTTCTCCGGCTGTTTAGCTGCCTGTTAGCTAGCGGTTCTCCGGCTGTTTAGCTGCCTGTTAGCTAGCGGTTCTCCGGCTGTTTAGCTGCCTGTTAGCTAGCGGTTCTCCGGCTGTTTAGCTGCCTGTTAGCTAGCGGTTCTCCGGCTGTTTAGCTGCCTGTTAGCTAGCGGTTCTCCGGCTGTTTAGCTGCCTGTTAGCTAGCGGTTCTCCGCTGTTTAGCTGCCTGTTAGCTAGCGGTTCTAGCTGTTTAGCTGCCTGTTAGCTAGCGGTTCTCCGGCTGTTTAGCTGCCTGTTAGCTAGCGGTTCTCCGGCTGTTTAGCTGCCTGTTAGCTAGCGGTTCTCCGGCTGTTTAGCTGCCTGTTAGCTAGCGGTTCTCCGGCTGTTTAGCTGCCTGTTAGCTAGCGGTTCTCCGGCTGTTTAGCTGCCTGTTAGCTAGCGGTTCTCCGGCTGTTTAGCTGCCTGTTAGCTAGCGGTTCTCCGGCTGTTTAGCTGCCTGTTAGCTAGCGGTTCTCCGGCTGTTTAGCTGCCTGTTAGCTAGCGGTTCTCCGGCTGTTTTAGCTGCCTGTTAGCTAGCGGTTCTCCGGCTGTTTAGCTGCCTGTTAGCTAGCGGTTCTCCGGCTGTTTAGCTGCCTGTTAGCTTCTCCGGTTCTCCGGTTTAGCTGCCTGTTAGCTAGCGGTTCTCCGGCTGTTTAGCTGCCTGTTAGCTAGCGGTTCTCCGGCTGTTTAGCTGCCTGTTAGCTAGCGGTTCTCCGGCTGTTTAGCTGCCTGTTAGCTAGCGGTTCTCCGGCTGTTTAGCTGCCTGTTAGCTAGCGGTTCTCCGGCTGTTTAGCTGCCTGTTAGCTAGCGGTTCTCCGGCTGTTTAGCTGCCTGTTAGCTAGCGGTTCTCCGGCTGTTTAGCTGCCTGTTAGCTAGCGGTTCTCCGGCTGTTTAGCTGCCTGTTAGCTAGCGGTTCTCCGGCTGTTTAGCTGCCTGTTAGCTAGCGGTTCTCCGGCTGTTTAGCTGCCTGTTAGCTAGCGGTTCTCCGGCTGTTTAGCTGCCTGTTAGCTAGCGGTTCTCCGGCTGTTTAGCTGCCTGTTAGCTAGCGGTTCTCCGGCTGTTTAGCTGCCTGTTAGCTAGCGGTTCTCCGGCTGTTTAGCTGCCTGTTAGCTAGCGGTTCTCCGGCTGTTTAGCTGCCTGTTAGCTAGCGGTTCTCCGGCTGTTTAGCTGCCTGTTAGCTAGCGGTTCTCCGGCTGTTTAGCTGCCTGTTAGCTAGCGGTTCTCCGGCTGTTTAGCTGCCTGTTAGCTAGCGGTTCTCCGGCTGTTTAGTTCTGTTTAGCTGCCTGTTAGCTAGCGGTTCTCCGGCTGTTTAGCTGCCTGTTAGCTAGCGGTTCTCCGGCTGTTTAGCTGCCTGTTAGCTAGCGGTTCTCCGGCTGTTTAGCTGCCTGTTAGCTAGCGGTTCTCCGGCTGTCTGGCTGCCTGTTAGCTAGCGGTTCTCCGGCTGTCTGGCTGCCTGTTAGCTAGCGGTTCTCCGGCTGTCTGGCTGCCTGTTAGCTAGCGGTTCTCCGGCTGTTTAGCTGCCTGTTAGCTAGCGGTTCTCCGGCTGTTTAGCTGCCTGTTAGCTAGCGGTTCTCCGGCTGTTTAGCTGCCTGTTAGCTAGCGGTTCTCCGGCTGTTTAGCTGCCTGTTAGCTAGCGGTTCTCCGGCTGTTTAGCTGCCTGTTAGCTAGCGGTTCTCCGGCTGTTTAGCTGCCTGTTAGCTAGCGGTTCTCCGGCTGTTTAGCTGCCTGTTAGCTAGCGGTTCTCCGGCTGTCTGGCTGCCTGTTAAGCCAGCAGTTTCTTACTGGCGATTTTTAAACACAGATTGCCATTCATTTAAAAAAAATAAAAAAGAAGTAATTACTAATTATTTAATGTAACAAATGAAACATTACATCTTGTAAATCACCTCATAAACTATTCCTTTTAGACCCGGTGTTGATTTTAAACAGCTGTTTATTTTCTGAAATGTGTGCCGTTGCCCGGCTATTAAAAGGGACACTTGACTATTTTGAGACTGTTTTTAATTGACCATAGACCTCTCATGAATGTCCACCCTGTCTGTGCTCTTCTCCTCTGCAGAAGGAGCTGTCTGGTCATAGGAACATAGTGAACTACCTGGACTCTACCATCAACTCCGTAGGGGACAGTGTGTGGGAGGTGCTCATTCTCATGGAGTACTGTAAAGGTAGGTGTTATAGGTTCCCCCTGTTATTTTTAATACAATGGACCGGTCATTATTGTTTTATTGAGCATGAGACGGTTGCAAAATTTGAACAAGCAGACCTGTGATTTTTATATTGACCTAATAAAGTAGAATTAACTTAAACACAATCTCTCTTTGTCCCTCGCTCCCGTTCACTCGCTCTCCTCGTTCCCTCTCTCTCCCGTTCGCTCATTCCCTCTCTCTCCTCGTTCCCTCTCTCTCCTCGTTCCCTCTCTCTCCTCGTTCCCTCTCTCTCCTCGTTCGCTCTCTCTCCTCGTTCGCTCTCTCTCTCTCCCCCCAGCTGGTCAGGTAGTGAAGCAGATGAACCAGCGTCTCCATACAGGGTTTACGGAGCCGGAGGTGTTGACCATCTTCACTGATACCTGTGAGGCTGTGGCCAGGCTGCATCAGTGTAGAACCCCTGTCATACACAGGGACCTGAAGGTAAGGGATTTACCCATCTCTTCCCCCTGTCCTCATCCGTCACCCCTTATCTACTGTCATCCCTCTTCCTCCCTCACACCTTTCCTACTGTCATCCCTCTTCCTCCTGTCCTCATCCGTCACCCCTTTCCTACTGTCATCCCTCTTCCTCCTGTCCTCATCCGTCACCCCTTATCTACTGTCATCCCTCTTCCTCTGTCACCCCTTTCCTACTGTCATCTCTCTACCTCCTGTCCTCATCCGTCAGCCCTTATCTACTGTCATCCCTCTTCCTCCGTCAGCCCTTTCCTCCTGTCCTCATCCTTCACCCCTTATCTACTGTCATCCCTCTTCCTCCCTCACACCTTTCCTACTGTCATCCCTCTTCCTCCTGTCCTCATCCTTCACCCCTTATCTACTGTCATCCCTCTTCCTCCCTCACCCCTTTCCTACTGTCATCCCTCTTCCTCCTGTCCTCATCCTTCACCTCTTTCCTACTCTCATCCCTTTTCCCCCTCCATCCCTTTCCTACTGTCATCCCTCTTCCTCCTGTCCTCATCCTTCACCTCTTTCCTACTCTCATCCCTCTTCCTCCCTCACCCCTTTCCTACTCTCATCCCTCTTCCTCCCTCACCCCTTTCTGACTGTCATCCCTCTTCCCCCTCCACCCCTTTCCTACTCTCATCCCTCTTCCTCCCTCACCCCTTTCTGACTGTCATCCCTTTTCCCCCTCCACCCCTTTCCTACTCTCATCCCTCTTCCTCCCTCACCCCTTTCCTACTCTCATCCCTCTTCCCCCTCCACCCCTTTCCTACTGTCATCCCTCTTCCTCCCTCACCCCTTTCCTACTCTCATCCCTCTTCCTCCCTCACCCCTTTCTGACTGTCATCCCTTTTCCCCCTCCACCCCTTTCCTACTCTCATCCCTCTTCCTCCCTCACCCCTTTCCTACTCTCATCCCTCATCCCCCTCCACCCCTTTCCTACTCTCATCCCTCTTCCTCCCTCACCCCTTTCCTACTCTCATCCCTCTTCCCCCTCCACCCCTTTCCTACTGTTGTCACTCTGGAGTCAGATCTCATCCTTGTCTGTCTTAGCACTGTAGACTGACACCAGACTGACACCAGACTGACACCAGACTGACACCAGACTGACACCAAGCTGACACCAGACTGACACCAGGCTGACACCAGGCTGACACCAGGCTGACACCAGGCTGACACCGGGCTGACACCAGACTGACACCGGGCTGACACCAGACTGACACCAGGCTGACACCAGACTGACACCAGACTGACACCAGGCTGACACCAGGCTGACACCAGGCTGACACCAGACTGACACCAGACTGACACCGGGCTGACACCAGGCTGACACCAGACTGACACCAGACTGACACCGGGCTGACACCGGGCTGACACCAGACTGACACCGGGCTGACACCAGACTGACACCGGGCTGACACCAGGCTGACACCGGGCTGACACCGGGCTGACACCGGGCTGACACCAGACTGACACCGGGCTGACACCAGACTGACACCAGGCTGACACCAGGCTGACACCAGGCTGACACCAGGCTGACACCAGACTGACACCAGGCTGACACCAGGCCGACACCAGGCCGACACCAGGCCGACACCAGGCCGACACCAGGCCGACACCAGGCCGACACCAGGCCGACACCAGGCCGACACCAGGCCGACACCAGGCCGACACCAGGCCGACACCAGACCGACACCAGACCGACACCAGACCGACACCAGACCGACACCAGACTGACACCAGGCCGACACCAGGCCGACACCGGACTGACACCAGACTGACACCGGGCTGACACCGGGCTGACACCGGGCTGACACCGGGCTGACACCGGGCTGACACCAGACTGACACCAGGCTGACACCAGACTGACACCAGACTGACACCAGACTGTTGGGTTATTGAATCCCAGAAGGACACTGCAAAATGACTTGTCCTGTCATCTACTCTGAGCTGTGTCTCACTGGGCTTTCTCCCTCTCTGTCTGTCTCTGTCTGTCTCTGTCTGTCTCTGTCTGTCTCTGTCTGTCTCTGTCTGTCTCTGTCTGTCTCTGTCTGTCTCTGTCTGTCTCTGTCTCTCTCTCTGTCTGTCTCTCTGTCTGTCTCGGTCTGTCTCTCTGTCTGTCTGTCTGTCTGTCTCTGTCTGTCTCTGTCTGTCTCTGTCTGTCTCTGTCTGTCTCTCTGTCTGTCTCTGTCTGTCTCTCTCTCTGTCTGTCTCTGTCTGTCTGTCTCTGTCTGTCTCTGTCTGTCTCTCTGTCTGTCTCTCTGTCTGTCTCTCTGTCTGTCTCTCTGTCTGTCTCTCTGTCTGTCTCTCTGTCTGTCTCTCTGTCTGTCTCGGTCTGTCTCTCTCTTAAAAGCAAGTGAAATAGAGAAACAAATAGTACAAAAGGGAAAATAAACAAGCATAGATATGTGTTGTATTTACAATGGTGTTTGTTCTTCACTGGTTGCCCTTTTCTTGTGGCAAAAGGTCACATATTGCTGCTGTGATGAAAAACTGATATTTGCATTTAAAAAAAAGTCTTTGTGGATCTGTGTAATCTCAGGGAAATTTGTCTCTCTAATATGGTCATACATTCGGCAGGAGGTTAGGAAGTGCAGCTCAGTTTCCACCTCATTTTGTGGGCAGTGAGCACATAGCCTGTCTTCTCTTGAGAGCCATGTCTGCCTACGGCGGCCTTTCTCAATAGCAAGGCTATGCTCACTGAGTCTGTACATAGTGGTCAGGTATTCTGCCGCTGTGTACTCTCTGTTTAGGGCCAAATAGCATTCTAGTTTGCTCTGTTTTTTTGTTAATTACTTGACACATTGGAAAGAATTATCTTTTTGTTTTCTCATGATTTGATTGGCTCTAATTGTGCTGCTGTCCTGGGGCTCTGTAGGGTGTGTTTGTGAACAGAGCCCCAGGACCAGCTTGCTTAGGGGACTCTTCTCCAGGTTCATCTCTCTGTAGGTGATGACTTTGTTAAGGAAGGTTTGTTAATCACTTCCTATTAGGTGGTTGTCGAATTGAACGTCTATTTTCTGGATTTTGATAATTAGCGGGTATCGGCCTAATTCTGCTCTGCAAGCATTATTTGGTGTTCTACGTTGTACACTGAGGATATTTGTGCGTAATTCTACATGCAGAGTTTGGTGTTGATCCCATTTGGTGAATTCTTGGTTGGCGAGCTGACCCCAGACATCTCTCATGTCCCTTCAGTCTCTCTGCTGTGAGCGAAAAGTGTCAACATAACAAGGACTGTCCACGGCTCGTGAATGAGCTAGTTCTCTATTGGCCAGTCTGTCCATGGCTCGTGAATGAGCTAGTTCTCTATTGGCCAGTCTGTCCACTACTGGTGAATAAACTAGTTCTCTATTGGCCAGTCTGTCCACTACTGGTGAATAAGCTAGTTCTCTATTGGCCAGTCTGTCCACGGCTCGTGAATGAGCTAGTTCTCTATTGGCCAGTCTGTCCACTACTGGTGAATAAACTAGTTCTCTATTGGCCAGTCTGTCCACTACTGGTGAATAAGCTAGTTCTCTATTGGCCAGTCTGTCCACGGCTCGTGAATAAACTAGTTCTCTATTGGCCAGTCTGTCCACTACTGGTGAATAAGCTAGTTCTCTATTGGCCAGTCTGTCCACTACTGGTGAATAAACTAGTTCTCTATTGGCCAGTCTGTCCATGGCTTGTGAATAAACTAGTTCTCTATTGGCCAGTCTGTCCACTACTGGTGAATAAACTAGTTCTCTATTGGCCAGTCTGTCCACTACTGGTGAATAAACTAGTTCTCTATTGGCCAGTCTGTCCACTACTGGTGAATAAACTAGTTCTCTATTGGCCAGTCTGTCCACTGCTGGTGAATAAACTAGTTCTCGATTGGCCAGGCTGTCCACTACTGGTGAATAAACTAGTTCTCTATTGGCCAGTCTGTCCACTACATGTGAATAAACTAGTTCTCTATTGGCCAGTCTGTCCATAGCTTGTGAATAAACTAGTTCTCTATTGGCCAGTCTGTCCACTACTGGTGAATAAACTAGTTCTCGATTGGCCAGGCTGTCCACTACTGGTGAATAAACTAGTTCTCTATTGGCCAGTCTGTCCACTACTGGTGAATAAACTAGTTCTCTATTGGCCAGCCTGTCCACTACTGGTGAATAAACTAGTTCTCTATTGGCCAGCCTGTCCACTACTACTGGTGAATAAACAGGCGTTTTACTGGCCAGCCTGTCCACTACTACTGGTGAATAAACAGGTGTTTTACTGGCCAGCCTGTCCACTACTGGTGAATAAACAGGTGTTTTACTGGCCAGCCTGTCCACTACTGGTGAATAAACTAGTTCTCTATTGGCCAGCCTGTCCACTACTGGTGAATAAACTAGTTCTCTATTGGCCAGCCTGTCCACTACTGGTGAATAAACAGGTGTTTTACTGGCCAGCCTGTCCACTACTGGTGAATAAACTAGTTCTCTATTGGCCAGCCTGTCCACTACTGGTGAATAAACTAGTTCTCTACTGGCCAGCCTGTCCACTACTGGTGAATAAACTAGTTCTCTATTGGCCAGCCTGTCCACTACTACTGGTGAATAAACAGGCGTTTTACTGGCCAGCCTGTCCACTACTACTGGTGAATAAACAGGTGTTTTACTGGCCAGCCTGTCCACTACTGGTGAATAAACAGGTGTTTTACTGGCCAGCCTGTCCACTACTGGTGAATAAACTAGTTCTCTATTGGCCAGCCTGTCCACTACTGGTGAATAAACTAGTTCTCTATTGGCCAGCCTGTCCACTACTGGTGAATAAACAGGTGTTTTACTGGCCAGCCTGTCCACTACTGGTGAATAAACTAGTTCTCTATTGGCCAGCCTGTCCACTACTGGTGAATAAACTAGTTCTCTACTGGCCAGCCTGTCCACTACTGGTGAATAAACTAGTTCTCTATTGGCCAGCCTGTCCACTACTGGTGAATAAACTAGTTCTCTATTGGCCAGCCTGTCCACTACTACTGGTGAATAAACAGGCGTTTTACTGGCCAGCCTGTCCACTACTACTGGTGAATAAACTAGTTCTCTATTGGCCAGTCTGTCCACTACTACTGGTGAATAAACTAGTTCTCTACTGGCCAGCCTGTCCACTACTACTGGTGAATAAACTGGCGTTTTACTGGCCAGCCTGTCCACTACTGGTGAATAAACTAGTTCTCTATTGGCCAGCCTGTCCACTACTGGTGAATAAACTAGTTCTCTACTGGCCAGCCTGTCCACTACTACTGGTGAATAAACAGGCGTTTTACTGGCCAGCCTGTCCACTACTGGTGAATAAACTAGTTCTCTATTGGCCAGCCTGTCCACTACTGGTGAATAAACTAGTTCTCTATTGGCCAGCCTGTCCACTACTGGTGAATAAACTAGTTCTCTATTGGCCAGCCTGTCCACTACTGGTGAATAAACTAGTTCTCTATTGGCCAGCCTGTCCACTACTGGTGAATAAACTAGTTCTCTATTGGCCAGCCTGTCCACTACTGGTGAATAAACTAGTTCTCTATTGGCCAGCCTGTCCACTACTGGTGAATAAACTAGTTCTCTACTGGCCAGCCTGTCCACTACTGGTGAATAAACTAGTTCTCTATTGGCCAGCCTGTCCACTACTGGTGAATAAACTAGTTCTCTATTGGCCAGCCTGTCCACTACTACTGGTGAATAAACAGGCGTTTTACTGGCCAGCCTGTCCACTACTGGTGAATAAACTAGTTCTCTACTGGCCAGTCTGTCCACTACTGGTGAATAAACTGGCGTTTTACTGGCCAGCCTGTCCACTACTGGTGGTGAATAAACAGGCGTTTTACTGGCCAGCCTGTCCACTACTACTGGTGAATAAACTAGTTCTCTACTGGCCAGCCTGTCCACTACTACTGGTGAATAAACAGGTGTTTTACTGGCCAGCCTGTCCACTACTGGTGAATAAACAGGTGTTTTACTGGCCAGCCTGTCCACTACTACTGGTGAATAAACAGGCGTTTTACTGGCCAGCCTGTCCACTACTGGTGAATAAACTAGTTCTCTACTGGCCAGCCTGTCCACTACTGGTGGTGAATAAACAGGCGTTTTACTGGCCAGCCTGTCCACTACTACTGGTGAATAAACTAGTTCTCTACTGGCCAGCCTGTCCACTACTACTGGTGAATAAACAGGCGTTTTACTGGCCAGCCTGTCCACTACTACTGGTGAATAAACTAGTTCTCTATTGGCCAGCCTGTCCACTACTACTGGTGAATAAACAGGTGTTTTACTGGCCAGCCTGTCCACTACTACTGGTGAATAAACAGGCGTTTTACTGGCCAGCCTGTCCACTACTACTGGTGAATAAACTAGTTCTCTACTGGCCAGCCTGTCCACTACTACTGGTGAATAAACAGGCGTTTTACTGGCCAGCCTGTCCACTACTACTGGTGAATAAACAGGCATTTTACTGGCCAGCCTGTCCACTACTACTGGTGAATAAACTAGTTCTCTACTGGCCAGTCTGTCCACTACTGGTGAATAAACTGGCGTTTTACTGGCCAGCCTGTCCACTACTGGTGGTGAATAAACAGGCGTTTTACTGGCCAGCCTGTCCACTACTACTGGTGAATAAACAGGCGTTTTACTGGCCAGCCTGTCCACTACTACTGGTGAATAAACTAGTTCTCTACTGGCCAGCCTGTCCACTACTACTGGTGAATAAACAGGTGTTTTACTGGCCAGCCTGTCCACTACTACTGGTGAATAAACAGGTGTTTTACTGGCCAGCCTCTGGGGAAATGCAGCTACTTCACCAGTACAATGTTATATCCTAGAGCTTAAAGCTTCAGTCATGCTGACAATAATATTTATATCTCTGTCTCTCCTCTCTCTCTGTCTCTCTCTGTCTGTCCTCTCTCTCTCTCTCTATTTCTCTCTGTCCTCTCTCTCTTTCTGTCTGTCCTCTCTCTCTCTGTCCGTCCTCTGTCTCCCCTCTCTCTGTCTTCCCTCTCTCTGTCTCGCCCCTCTCTCTGTCTCTCCTCTCTCTGTCTCTCCTCTGTCTGTCTCCCCTCTCTCTGTCTCCCCTCTCTCTGTCTCCCCTCTCTCTGTCTCCCCTCTCTCTGTCTCCCCTCTCTCTGTCTCCCCTCTGTCTGTCTCCCCTCTGTCTGTCTCCCCTCTGTCTGTCTCCCCTCTGTCTGTCGCCCCCTCTCTCTGTCTCCCCCTCTCTGTCTCCCCTCTCTCTGTCTCCCTCTCTCTGTCTCCCCTCTCTGTCTCCCCTCTGTCTGTCTCCCCTCTCTCTGTCCTCTGTCTGTCCTCTGTCTCCCCTCTCTCTGTCTCCCCTCTCTCTGTCCTCTGTCTCCCCTCTCTGTCTCCCTCTCTCTGTCTCCCCCTCTCTGTCTCCCCCTCTCTGTCTCCCCTCTCTGTCTCCCCTCTCTCTGTCTCCCCTCTCTCTGTCTTGCCCCTCTCTCTGTCTCTCCTCTCTCTGTCTCCCCTCTCTCTGTCTCCCCTCTCTCTGTCTTGCCCCTCTCTCTGTCTCTCCTCTCTCTGTCTCCCCTCTCTCTGTCCTCTGTCTGTCCTCTGTCTCCCCTCTCTCTGTCTCCCCTCTGTCTGTCTCCCCTCTCTCTGTCCTCTGTCTCCCCTCTCTCTGTCGCCCCTCTCTCTGTCTTGCCCCTCTCTCTGTCGCCCCTCTCTCTGTCTTGCCCCTCTCTCTGTCGCCCCTCTCTCTGTCGCCCCTCTCTCTGTCGCCCCTCTCTCTGTCTTCCCTCTCTCTGTCTCCCCTCTCTCTGTCTCCCCTCTCTCTGTCTCCCTCTCTCTGTCTCTCCTCTCTCTCTGTCTCTCCTCTCTCTGTCTCCCCTCTCTCTGTCTCGCCCCTCTCTCTGTCTCCCCTCTCTCTGTCTCCCCTCTCTCTGTCTCGCCCCTCTCTCTGTCTCCCCTCTCTCTGTCTCCCTCTCTCTGTCTCGCCCCTCTCTCTGTCTTGCCCCTCTCTCTGTCTCCCCTCTCTCTGTCTCCCCTCTCTCTGTCCTCTGTCTGTCCTCTCTCTGTCTCCCCTCTCTCTGTCTCCCCTCTCTCTGTCCTCTTTCTCCCCTCTCTCTGTCGCCCCTCTCTCTGTCGCCCCTCTCTCTGTCTCCCCTCTCTCTGTCGCCCCTCTCTCTGTCGCCCCTCTCTCTGTCTCCCCTCTCTCTGTCGCCCCTCTCTCTGTCGCCCCTCTCTCTGTCGCCCCTCTCTCTGTCGCCCCTCTCTCTGTCGCCCCTCTCTCTGTCGCCCCTCTCTCTGTCGCCCCTCTCTCTGTCGCCCCTCTCTCTGTCTCCCCTCTCTCTGTCTCCCCTCTCTCTGTCTCCCTCTCTCTGTCTCCCCTCTCTCTCTGTCTCCCCTCTCTCTGTCTCCCCTCTCTCTGTCGCCCCTCTCTCTGTCTCTCCTCTCTCTGTCTCCCCTCTCTCTGTCTCGCCCCTCTCTCTGTCTCCCCTCTCTCTGTCTCCCCTCTCTCTGTCTCCCCTCTCTCTGTCTCCCCTCTCTCTGTCTCCCCTCTCTCTGTCTCCCTCTCTCTGTCTCCCCTCTCTCTGTCTCGCCCCCTCTCTCTGTCTCCCTCTCTCTGTCTCCCCTCTCTCTGTCTCCCCTCTCTCTGTCTCCCCTCTCTCTGTCTCCCCTCTCTCTGTCTCCCCTCTCTCTGTCTCCCCTCTCTCTGTCTCCCCTCTCTCTGTCTCCCCTCTCTCTGTCTCCCCTCTCTCTGTCTCGCCCCTCTCTCTGTCTCCCCTCTCTCTGTCTCCCCCTCTCTGTCTCTCCTCTCTCTGTCTCCCCTCTCTCTGTCTCACCCCTCTCTCTGTCTCCCCTCTCTCTGTCTGTCCTCTCTCTCTCTCTCTCTCTCTCTCTCTCTCTGTCTGTCCTCTGTCTCCTCTTTCTCTGTCTGTCCTCTGTCTCCCCCTCTCTGTCTCCCCTCTCTCTGTCTCCCCTCTCTCTGTCGCCCCTCTCTCTGTCGCCCTCTCTCTGTCGCCCCTCTCTCTGTCTCCCTCTCTCTGTCTCCCTCTCTCTGTCTCCCCTCTCTCTGTCTCGCCCCTCTCTCTGTCTCCCTCTCTCTGTCTCCCTCTCTCTGTCTCCCCTCTCTCTGTCTCCCCTCTCTCTGTCTCCCCTCTCTCTGTCTCTCCTCTCTCTGTCTCGCCCCTCTCTCTGTCTCCCCTCTCTCTGTCTCCCCTCTCTCTGTCTCTCCTCTCTCTGTCTCCCCTCTCTCTGTCTCGCCCCTCTCTCTGTCTCCCCTCTCTCTGTCTGTCCTCTCTCTCTCTCTCTCTCTCTCTCTCTCTCTGTCTGTCCTCTGTCTCCTCTTTCTCTGTCTGTCCTCTGTCTGTCCTCTGTCGCCCCTCTCTCTGTCTCCCCTCTCTCTGTCTCCCCTCTCTCTGTCGCCCCTCTCTCTGTCGCCCCTCTCTCTGTCTCCCCTCTCTCTGTCGCCCCTCTCTCTGTCGCCCCTCTCTCTGTCTTCCCTCTCTCTGTCTCCCCTCTGTCTGTCTCCCCTCTCTCTGTCTCTCCTCTCTCTGTCTCCCCTCTCTCTGTCTCCCCTCTCTCTGTCTCCCCTCTCTCTGTCTCCCTCTCTCTGTCTCCCCTCTCTCTGTCGCCCCTCTCTCTGTCTCCCCTCTCTCTGTCTCCCCTCTCTCTGTCGCCCCTCTCTCTGTCTCCCCTCTCTCTGTCTCTCCTCTCTCTGTCCTCTGTCTCCCCTCTCTCTGTCTCGCCCCTCTCTCTGTCTCCCCTCTCTCTGTCTCCCCTCTCTCTGTCTCTCCTCTCTCTGTCTCCCCTCTCTCTGTTCCAGGTAGAGAACATCCTCCTCAGTGATAATGGGAGTTATGTTCTGTGTGATTTTGGAAGTGCTTCTCTCAAAGTGCTGCTTCCACATAAAGACGGAGTGACCGCTGTGGAGGACGAAATCAGGAAGTGAGTGTGGGGGGGTGTGTCTGTGAACCCAGGTGATTGTCTTCCATGTGCCTGTGTAGCTAGAGCGCACCCCATTTCACATCATGTGAACTGTCCCACAGATCCCTCTATTTGCTTTAGTTCCAGTTAGGACTGGACAAAACATTAAGAACACCTTCCTGCCTGGTTGGGGGGGGGGGGGCTGTGAGCACGTGAAGAGTTGAGTGAAAGATTAGTTGTTGTTGTTTAGAAGCGCTGTACACAGCCATACAAGTTGGTCTAATTTACCGGAAAGGAAAGTCTACTGAAGGGTGTTTCTTGATCTATTTATGTTGTTTTGTTCACAAGCCAGGTTGATTTTCTTCAATGTTTGAGTTTTCAACCGCTAGTGAAGGGAAGACGACACTGCCGCTATTCAGACTCTCAATCTCACGGGCACAGTGTTACCACGGTAACCTCCCGCCCTTAAAGGGGCAGGTGACAACGTGTGTTGTTTTCGTTTAAAAAATATTCTCATCACAAATGTTTTTTTTTTAATTAAACAATATAAAACCACCATTTACTTTATGCTAGTAATACATTTGTTTTTAGAAAACATACTCGTTCATTTTGTTGGTGTAATTTTAGTGGCAACAAAATATTTTGGTTGGTAATGAAATAATAGATGTTATATACCTACCTGCCACAGTGGCTGTTGGTCCAACAAGTTAATCTTTGTCTTTTTATAAACTGGATGGGTCGGGCTCTGAATGCTGATTGGCTGACAGCCGTGGTATATCAGACCATATACCCCGGGTATGACAACATGTATTTTTACTGCTCTAATTATGTTGTGTTGGTAACCAGTTTATAACAGCATGAAGGTAACCTCTGGGGGGGGGGGGGGTTGTGATATATGGCCGATATACCACGGCTACGGGCTGTATCCGGGCACTCTGCGGTGCGTCGTGTCTAAGAACAGGTATATTGGTCATATACAACAACCCCCCCCCCAGAGGTGCCTTAATGCTTAGTTATACTGTGGAGGACACCTCGACTCTGTTCCATCAATCCACTTTTACTCTTACATAGGACTAATTCTCAGCAGTAGTGCACTGCGTAGGGTGCCATCCTTCTCAGCAGTAGTGCACTACGTAGGGTGCCATCCTTCTCAGCAGTAGTGCACTACGTAGGGTGCCATCCTTCTCAGCAGTAGTGCACTACGTAGGGTGCCATCCTTCTCAGCAGTAGTGCACTACGTAGGGTGCCATCCTTCTCAGCAGTAGTGCACTACGTAGGGTGCCATCCTTCTCAGCAGTAGTGCACTGCGTAGGGTGCCATCCTTCTCAGCAGTAGTGCACTACGTAGGGTGCCATCCTTCTCAGCAGTAGTGCACTGCGTAGGGTGCCATCCTTCTCAGCAGGAATGCACTGCGTAGGGTGCCATCCTTCTCAGCAGGAATGCACTGCGTAGGGTGCCATCCTTCTCAGCAGTAGTGCACTGCGTAGGGTGCCATCCTTCTCAGCAGTAGTGCACTACATAGGGTGCCATCCTTCTCAGCAGTAGTGCACTACGTAGGGTGCCATCCTTCTCAGCAGTAGTGCACTACATAGGGTGCCATCCTTCTCAGCAGGAATGCACTGCGTAGGGTGCCATCCTTCTCAGCAGTAGTGCACTATGTAGGGTGCCATCCTTCTCAGCAGTAGTGCACTACGTAGGGTGCCATCCTTCTCAGCAGTAGTGCACTATGTAGGGTGCCATCCTTCTCAGCAGTAGTGCACTACGTAGGGTGCCATCCTTCTCAGCAGTAGTGCACTATGTAGGGTGCCATCCTTCTCAGCAGTAGTGCACTACGTAGGGTGCCATCCTTCTCAGCAGTAGTGCACTATGTAGGGTGCCATCCTTCTCAGCAGTAGTGCACTACATAGGGTGCCATCCTTCTCAGCAGGAATGCACTGCGTAGGGTGCCATCCTTCTCAGCAGTAGTGCACTATGTAGGGTGCCATCCTTCTCAGCAGTAGTGCACTACGTAGGGTGCCATCCTCCTCAGCAGTAGTGCACTGCGTAGGGTGCCATCCTTCTCAGCAGTAGTGCACTGCGTAGGGTGCCATCCTTCTCAGCAGTAGTGCACTACGTAGGGTGCCATCCTTCTCAGCAGTAGTACCACTCTTACATACATACCGTAACTGCATAGATAACCTTTTGCCCTGATCACTTCCTGTGTGTAGGTACACGTCCCTGTCTTATCGAGCTCCAGAGATGATCAACGTGTACGCAGGGAAGGCCATTACCACCAAGGCTGATATCTGGGTGAGTTTAGAACTGTGGGGGTGTACGGAAACCTGGGGGGGGGGGGGGGGGGTGTACGGGAACCTGGGGGGTGTACGGAAACCTGGGGGGGTGTACGGAAACCTGGGGGGGGGTGTACGGAAACCTGGGGGGGGGGTGTACGGAAACCTGGGGGGGGGGGGGGGGGGTACGGAAACCTGGGGGGGTGGGGGTACGGAAACCTGGGGGGGGGTGGGGTGTACGGAAACCTGGGGGGGTGGGGGGTACGGAAACCTGGGGGGGGGGGCGGAAACCTGGGGGGGGTGTACGGAAACCTGGGGGGGTGTACGGAAACCTGGGGGGGGGGTGTACGGAAACCTGGGGGGGGTGGGGTGTACGGAAACCTGGGGGGGGTGTACGGAAACCTGGGGGGGCGTGTGCGAAACCTGGGGGGGGTGTGCGGAAACCTGGGGGGGGGTACGGAAACCGGGGGGGGGGTGTGTGCGGAAACCTGGGGGGGGGGGGGGGTGTACGGAAACCTGGGGGGGGGGTGTACGGAAACCTGGGGGGGTGTGTACGGAAACCTGGGGGGGGGGGGGTGTGCGGGAACCTGGGGGGGGGGGGGGGTGTACGGAAACCTGGGGGGGTGGGGGTGCGGAAACCTGGGGGGGGGTGGGGGTACGGGAACCTGGGGGGTGGGGTGTACGGGAACCTGGGGGGGGGGTACGGAAACCTGGGGGGGGGTGTACGGAAACCTGGGGGGGTGTACGGAAACCTGGGGGGGGTGTACGGAAACCTGGGGGGGGGTACGGAAACCTGGGGGGGGGGGGGGGTGTACGGAAACCTGGGGGGGGGGGGCACGGAAACCTGGGGGGGGGGGGGAACCTGGGGGGGGGTGTACAGAAACCTGGGGGGTGGGGTGTACGGAAACCTGGGGGGTGGGGTGTACGGAAACCTGGGGGGGGGGGTACGGGAACCTGGGGGGGGGGGGGGGGTGTACGGGAACCTGGGGGGGGTACGGGAACCTGGGGGGGGGGGGGGTGTACGGAAACCTGGGGGGGGGTGTACGGAAACCGGGGGTACGGAAACCTGGGGGGTGTACGGAAACCTGGGGGGGGGGGGGTATGGAAACCCGGGGGTGTGTGTACGGAGACCCGGGGGGGTGTGTGTACGGAGACCCGGGGGGGTGTGTGTACGTGCGCGTAGGTTTATGTGTGTGGACTAGCCAGTCAGTAACAGAAGAGCTTAGTTTGTGTAGTTTGGTCCAGGCAGGTAGGCCTGTTGGGCCTCCTCCTTAGTTTTGCTTGGCAGGAGGTTTCGTGAGCGCGTGGCTGGCCGTGAGCGAGCGCGTGGCTGGCCGTGGGCGAGCGCGTGGCTGGCCGTGGGCGAGCGCGTGGCTGGCCGTGGGCGAGGCCGTGGCTGGCCGTGGGCGAGCGCGTGGCTGGGCGAGCGCGTGGCTGGCCGTGGGCGAGCGCGTGGCTGGCCGTGGGCGAGCGCGTGGCTGGCCGTGGGCGAGCGCGTGGCTGGCCGTGGGCGAGCGCGTGGCTGGCCGTGGGCGAGGCCGTGGCTGGCCGTGGGCGAGCGCGTGGCTGGGCGAGCGCGTGGCTGGCCGTGGGCGAGCGCGTGGCTGGCCGTGGGCGAGGCCGTGGCTGGCCGTGGGCGAGCGCGTGGCTGGGCGAGCGCGTGGCTGGCCGTGGGCGAGCGCGTGGCTGGCCGTGGGCGAGCGCGTGGCTGGCCGTGGGCGAGCGCGTGGCTGGCCGTGGGCGAGCGCGTGGCTGGCCGTGGGCGGCGCGTGGCTGGCCGTGGGCGAGGCCGTGGCTGGCCGTGGGCGGCGCGTGGCTGGGCGAGCGCGTGGCTGGCCGTGGGCGAGCGCGTGGCTGGCCGTGGGCGAGGCCGTGGCTGGCCGTGGGCGAGCGCGTGGCTGGGCGGCGCGTGGCTGGCCGTGGGCGAGCGCGTGGCTGGCCGTGGGCGGCGCGTGGCTGGCCGTGGGCGGCGCGTGGCTGGGCGAGCGCGTGGCTGGCCGTGGGCGAGCGCGTGGCTGGCCGTGGGCGAGGCCGTGGCTGGCCGTGGGCGAGCGCGTGGCTGGCCGTGGGCGAGCGCGTGGCTGGCCGTGGGCGAGCGCGTGGCTGGCCGTGGGCGAGCGCGTGGCTGGCCGTGGGCGAGCGCGTGGCTGGCCGTGAGCGCGTGGAACAGGTTTATGAAACTTTAAATGCCCCTCATCATTAATTTCTCATGTAACTTTTCAACCAGAGACATTTAGACTCCCGTATTTTAACTCGTATTCAATGTTAGCACTTGTTTTTAAGACATCTTAGTTTGTCAAAATGGTCACCTTACTCTTGGTTGTTTAACAAGCTGTGTTTCAGGCCCTTGGTTGGTTGTTGTACAAGCTCTGTTTCTCTGTTTCAGCCTCTTGGTTGGTTGTTGAACAAGCTGTGTTTCTCTGTTTCAGGCTCTTGGATGCTTGTTGTACAAGCTGTGTTTCTCTGTTTCAGGCTCTTGGTTGCTTGTTGTACAAGCTGTGTTTCTCTGTTTCAGGCTCTTGGTTGCTTGTTGTACAAGCTGTGTTTCTCTGTTTCAGGCTCTTGGTTGCTTGTTGTACAAGCTGTGTTTCTCTGTTTCAGGCTCTCGGTTGGTTGTTGTACAAGCTGTGTTTCTCTGTTTCAGGCTCTTGGTTGCTTGTTGTACAAGCTGTGTTTCTCTGTTTCAGCCTCTTGGTTGGTTGTTGTACAAGCTGTGTTTCTCTGTTTCAGCCTCTTGGTTGGTTGTTGTACACGCTGTGTTTCTCTGTTTCAGGCTCTCGGTTGGTTGTTGAACAAGCTGTGTTTCTCTGTTTCAGGCTCTCGGTTGGTTGTTGTACAAGCTGTGTTTCTTCTCTTTCAGGCTCTTGGTTGCTTGTTGTACAAGCTGTGTTTCTTCTCGCTCCCGTTCGGGGAGAGTCAAGTCGCCATATGTGAGGGAACCTTTGTCGTTCCCGACAATTCCAAATTCTCCTTCAAGTTGCACTGCTTAATCAGTAAGTCCATCTGCCTTGTCCCTCAGCAACACACTAACCACAAAGCTCTCAATCAGTAAGTCCATCTGCCTTGTCCCTCAGCAACACACTAACCACAAAGCTCTCAAGCAGTAAGTCCATCTGCCTTGTCCCTCAGCAACACACTAACCACAAAGCTGTCAAGCAGTAAGTCCATCTGCCTTGTCCCTCAGCAACACACTAACCACAAAGCTGTCAATCAGTAAGTCCATCTGCCTTGTCCCTCAGCAACACACTAACCACAAAGCTGTCGAGCAGTAAGTCCATCTGCCTTGTCCCTCAGCAACACACTAACCACAAAGCTGTCAATCAGTAAGTCCATCTGCCTTGTCCCTCAGCAACACACTAACCACAAAGCTGTCGAGCAGTAAGTCCATCTGCCTTGTCCCTCAGCAACACACCAACCACAAAGCTCTCAATCAGTAAGTCCATCTGCCTTGTCCCTCAGCAACACACTAACCACAAAGCTGTCAATCAGTAAGTCCATCTGCCTTGTCCCTCAGCAACACACCAACCACAAAGCTCTCAATCAGTAAGTCCATCTGCCTTGTCCCTCAGCAACACACCAACCACAAAGCTCTCAATCAGTAAGTCCATCTGCCTTGTCCCTCAGCAACACACCAACCACAAAGCTCTCAATCAGTAAGTCCATCTGCCTTGTCCCTCAGCAACACACCAACCACAAAGCTCTCAATCAGTAAGTCCATCTGCCTTGTCCCTCAGCAACACACTAACCACAAAGCTGTCAAGCAGTATAATAATTCAACCACACTGACCATTGTCACGTGAATGTTTCTGATGTGTAAACACATAACTGTCCGATTCATTTGCCCAAATCAGACTGTCGTTCATTCTTCACACACCCACTGTTAGTCCTTCAGTACAAATATTAGTCAATAGCTCCACCTTGTGGCGAACTGTGTTTTACCTCTGGGGATATTGGATCGTACAGAGGTGGTGATCTATTTCAAACCCTTTACGGTTCACTCTGTAACCAATGTAAAAAATGTACATGCCTTCTCCCACCTCTTCTCCAGGCTATAGTAAACTATATGTCCCCTCTACTCCAGGCTATAGTAAACTATATGTCCCCTCTACTCCAGGCTATAGTAAACTATATGTCCCCTCTACTCCAGGCTATAGTAAACTATATGTCCCCTCTACTCCAGGCTATAGTAAACTATATGTCCCCTCTTCTCCAGGCTATAGTAAACTATATGTCCCCTCTACTCCAGGCTATATTAAACTATATGTCACCTCTACTCCCACCTCTTCTCCAGGCTATATTAAACTATATGTCCCCTCTACTCCAGGCTATATTAAACTATATGTCACCTCTACTCCCACCTCTTCTCCAGGCTATAGTAAACTATATGTCCCCTCTACTCCAGGCTATAGTAAACTATATGTCCCCTCTACTCCAGGCTATAGTAAACTATATGTCCCCTCTTCTCCAGGCTATAGTAAACTATATGTCCCCTCTACTCCCACCTCTACTCCAGGCTATAGTAAACTATATGTCCCCTCTACTCCAGGCTATATTAAACTATATGTCACCTCTACTCCCACCTCTTCTCCAGGCTATAGTAAACTATATGTCCTCTCTACTCCCACGTCTTCTCCAGGCTATAGTAAACTATATGTCCCCTCTACTCCAGGCTATAGTAAACTATATGTCCCCTCTACTCCAGGCTATAGTAAACTATATGTCCCCTCTACTCCAGGCTATAGTAAACTATATGTCCCCTCTACTCCCACCTCTACTCCAGGCTATAGTAAACTATATGTCCCCTCTACTCCAGGCTATATTAAACTATATGTCCCCTCTACTCCAGGCTATAGTAAACTATATGTCCCCTCTACTCCAGGCTATAGTAAACTATACGTCCCCTCTACTCCAGGCTATAGTAAACTATATGTCCCCTCTACTCCCACCTCTACTCCAGGCTATAGTAAACTATATGTCCCATCTACTCCAGGCTATAGTAAACTATATGTCCCCTCTACTCCCACCTCTACTCCAGGCTATAGTAAACTATATGTCCCCTCTACTCCCACCTCTTCTCCAGGCAATAGTAAACTATATGTCCCCTCTACTCCAGGCTATAGTAAACTATATGTCCCCTCTACTCCAGGCTATAGTAAACTATATGTCCCCTCTACTCCCACCTCTTCTCCAGGCTATAGTAAACTATATGTCCCCTCTACTCCCACCTCTTCTCCAGGCTATAGTAAACTATATGTCCCCTCTACTCCAGGCTATATTAAACTATATGTCCCCTCTACTCCCACCTCTTCTCCAGGCTATAGTAAACTATATGTCCCCTCTACTCCAGGCTATAGTAAACTATATGTCCCCTCTACTCCCACCTCTTCTCCAGGCTATAGTAAACTATATGTCCCCTCTACTCCAGGCTATAGTAAACTATATGTCCCCTCTTCTCCCACCTCTTCTCCAGGCTATAGTAAACTATATGTCCCCTCTACTCCAGGCTATAGTAAACTATATGTCCCCTCTACTCCCACCTCTACTCCAGGCTATAGTAAACTATATGTCCCCTCTACTCCAGACTATAGTAAACTATATGTCCCCTCTACTCCCACCTCTACTCCAGGCTATAGTAAACTATATGTCCCCTCTACTCCAGGCTATAGTAAACTATATGTCCCCTCTACTCCCACCTCTTCTCCAGGTTATAGTAAACTATATGTCCCCTCTACTCCCACCTCTACTCCAGGCTATAGTTAACTATATGTCCCCTCTTCTCCAGGCTATAGTAAACTATATGTCCCCTCTTCTCCAGGCTATAGTAAACTATATGTCCCCTCTACTCCCACCTCTACTCCAGGCTATAGTAAACTATATGTCCCCTCTACTCCAGGCTATAGTAAACTATATGTCCCCTCTACTCCCACCTCTTCTCCAGGCTATAGTAAACTATATGTCCCCTCTTTTCCAGGCTATAGTAAACTATATGTCCCCTCTACTCCCACCTCTACTCCAGGCTATAGTAAACTATATGTCCCCTCTACTCCCACCTCTTCTCCAGGCAATAGTAAACTATATGTCCCCTCTACTCCAGGCTATAGTAAACTATATGTCCCCTCTACTCCAGGCTATAGTAAACTATATGTCCCCTCTACTCCCACCTCTACTCCAGGCTATAGTAAACTATATGTCCCCTCCACTCCAGGCTATAGTAAACTATATGTCCCCTCTACTCCAGGCTATAGTAAACTATATGTCCCCTCTACTCCCACCTCTACTCCAGGCTATAGTAAACTATATGTCCCCTCTACTCCAGGCTATAGTAAACTATATGTCCCCTCTTCTCCCACCTCTTCTCCAGGCTATAGTAAACTATATGTCCCCTCTACTCCAGGCTATATTAAACTATATGTCCCCTCTACTCCCACCTCTACTCCAGGCTATAGTAAACTATATGTCCCCTCTACTCCCACCTCTACTCCAGGCTATAGTAAACTATATGTCCCCTCTACTCCCACCTCTACTCCAGGCTATAGTAAACTATATGTCCCCTCTACTCCAGGCTATATTAAACTATATGTCCCCTCTACTCCAGGTTATATTAAACTATATGTCCCCTCTACTCCCACCTCTACTCCAGGCTATAGTAAACTATATGTCCCCTCTACTCCAGGCTATAGTAAACTATATGTCCCCTCTACTCCCACCTCTTCTCCAGGCTATATTAAACTATATGTCCCCTCTACTCCAGGCTATATTAAACTATACGTCCCCTCTACTCCAGGCTATAGTAAACTATATGTCCCCTCTACTCCAGGCTATAGTAAACTATATGTCCCCTCTACTCCAGGCTATAGTAAACTATATGTCCCCTCTACTCCCACCTCTACTCCAGGCTATAGTAAACTATATGTCCCCTCTACACCAGGCTATAGTAAACTATATGTCCCCTCTACTCCCACCTCTACTCCAGGCTATAGTAAACTATATGTCCCATCTACTCCAGGCTATAGTAAACTATATGTCCCCTCTACTCCCACCTCTACTCCAGGCTATAGTAAACTATATGTCCCCTCTACTCCAGGCTATAGTAAACTATATGTCCCCTCTACTCCCACCTCTTCTCCAGGTTATAGTAAACTATATGTCCCCTCTACTCCCACCTCTACTCCAGGCTATAGTTAACTATATGTCCCCTCTTCTCCAGGCTATAGTAAACTATATGTCCCCTCTTCTCCAGGCTATAGTAAACTATATGTCCCCTCTACTCCCACCTCTACTCCAGGCTATAGTAAATTATATGTCCCCTCTACTCCCACCTCTTCTCCAGGCTATAGTAAACTATATGTCCCCTCTACTCCAGGCTATAGTAAACTATATGTCCCCTCTACTCCCACCTCTTCTCCAGGCTATAGTAAACTATATGTCCCCTCTTTTCCAGGCTATAGTAAACTATATGTCCCCTCTACTCCCACCTCTACTCCAGGCTATAGTAAACTATATGTCCCCTCTACTCCAGGCTATAGTAAACTATATGTCCCCTCTACTCCCACCTCTTCTCCAGGCAATAGTAAACTATATGTCCCCTCTACTCCAGGCTATAGTAAACTATATGTCCCCTCTACTCCAGGCTATAGTAAACTATATGTCCCCTCTACTCCCACCTCTACTCCAGGCTATAGTAAACTATATGTCCCCTCTACTCCAGGCTATAGTAAACTATATGTCCCCTCTACTCCCACCTCTACTCCAGGCTATAGTAAACTATATGTCCCCTCTACTCCCACCTCTACTCCAGGCTATAGTAAACTATATGTCCCCTCTACTCCAGGCTATAGTAAACTATATGTCCCCTCTACTCCCACCTCTACTCCAGGCTATAGTAAACTATATGTCCCCTCTACTCCAGGCTATAGTAAACTATATGTCCCCTCTACTCCAGGCTATAGTAAACTATATGTCCCCTCTACTCCCACCTCTACTCCAGGTTATAGTAAACTATATGTCCCCTCTACTCCAGGCTATAGTAAACTATATGTCCCCTCTACTCCCACCTCTACTCCAGGTTATAGTAAACTATATGTCCCCTCTACTCCAGGTTATAGTAAACTATATGTCCCCTCTACTCCAGGTTATAATAAACTATATGTCCCCTCTACTCCAGGTTATAGTAAACTATATGTCCCCTCTTCTCCAGGCTATAGTAAAATATATGTCCCCTCTCCTCCAGGATATATTAAACTATATATCCTCTCTCCCATGTCTCCTCCAGGATATATTAAACTATATGTCCCCTCTCCCATGTCTCCTCCAGGATATAGTAAACTATATGTCCCCTCTTCTCCAGGCTATAGTAAACTATATGTCCCCTCTCCTCCAGGTTATAGTAAACTATATATCCTCTCTCCCATGTCTCCTCCAGGATATATTAAACTATATGTCCCCTCTCCCATGTCTCCTCCAGGATATAGTAAACTATATGTCCCCTCTTCTCCAGGCTATAGTAAACTATATGTCCCCTCTCCTCCAGGTTATAGTAAACTATATATCCTCTCTCCCATGTCTCCTCCAGGATATATTAAACTATATGTCCCCTCTCCTCCAGGATATAGTAAACTATATATCCTCTCTCCCATGTCTCCTCCAGGATATATGCTTGAGCCTGACCATGAGAAGAGACCAGACATCTATCAAGTGTCCTACTTTGCCTTCAAGTTAGCTGGAAAAGAGTGTCCTGTGCCAAATCTCTTTGTAAGTCGCTGTTCTTCCATTGTGACAGATGCACGCTGCCATTCAAAACTTTGGGATCAAATAGAAATTCTTTTTTTCTATGAAAACATACATGAAATGAGTTGCAAAATTAATAGGACATATAGTCAAGACGTTGACAAGGTTTTATAAATAATGATTTAAAAAAAAACAACATTTAAATAATAATTTTCCTTCAACGAATCCTCCATTTGCAGCACTGACAGCCTTGCAGACCTTTGGTGTTCTAGTTGTCAATTTGTTGAGGTAATCTGAAGAGATTTCACCCCACGCTTCCTGAAGCTCCTCCCACAAGTTGGATTGGCTTGATGGGCACTTCTTACTTACCATACGGTCAAGCTGCTCCCACAACAGCTCAATAGGGTTGAGATCCGGTGACTGTGTTGGCCACTCCATTATAGACAGAATACCAGCTGACTGCTTCATCCCTACATAGCTCTTGCATAGTTTGGAGCTGTGCTTTGGGTCATTGTCCTGTTGTAGGAGGATATTGGCTCCATTTAAGCACCGTCCACAGGGTATGGCATGGCGTTGCAAAATGGAGTGATGGCCTTCCTTCTTCAAGATCCCGTTTACCCTGTACAAATCTCCCACTTTACCACCACCAAAGCCCCCCAGACCATCACATTGCCTCCACCAGACCATCACATTGCCTCCACCAGACCATCACATTGCCTCCACCAGACCATCACATTGCCTCCACCAGACCATCACATTGCCTCCACCAGACCATCACATTGCCTCCACCAGACCATCACATTGCCTCCACCTCCACCAGACCATCACATTGCCTCCACCTCCACCAGACCATCACATTGCCTCCACCTCCACCAAGCTTGACAGATGGTTCACTTCTCCAGCATCTTATCATTTTTTTATGCATCTCACGAATGTTCCTCTTTGTGATCCCGAACACCTCAAAATATACATTAGTCTGTCCGTAACACTTTTTTCCAATCGTCCTCTGTCCAATGTCTGTGTTCTTTTGACCATCTTAATCTTTTATTTTTATTGGCCAGTCGGAGATATGGCTTTTTCTTTGCAACTCTGCCTAGAAGTTGCCAAATCCAGGAGTCGCCTCTTCAGTGTTGACGTTGAGACTGGTGTTTTGTGGGTACTATTTTAATGAAGCTGCAAGTTAAGGACTTGTGAGGCATCTGTTTCTCAAACTAGACACTCTAATGTACTTGTCCTCTTGCTCAGTTGTGCACCGGGGCCTCCCACTCCTCTTTCTATTCTGGTTAGAGACAGTTTGCGCTGTTCTGTGAAGGGAGTAGTACACAGCGTTGTACGAGATCTTTTAGTTTCTTGGCAATTTCTTGCATGGAATAGCCTTCATTTCTCAGAACAAGAATAGACTGACGAGTTTCAGAAGAAAGTTCTTTGTTTCTGGCCATTTTGAGCCTGTAATCGAACCCACAAATGCTGACACACCAGATACTCAACTAGTCTGAAGAAGGCCAGTTTTATTGCTTCTTTAATCAGAACAACAGTTTTCAGCTGTGCCAACATAATTGTTAAAGGGTTTTCTAATGATCAATTAGCCTTTTAAAATGATAAACGTGGATTAGCTAACACAACGTGCCATCGGAACACAGGAGTGATGGTTGCTGATAATGGGCCTCTATACGTCTATGTAGATATTCCATTAAAAATCAGCCGTTTCCAGCTACAATAGTCATTTACAACATTAACAATGCCTACACTGTATTCCTGATCAAATTGTATCTCTACGCTTTATCATAGCGACAACCCCAGGGAATGGGCAGCCGGTGGTCTCCTACAGAGCTCTCCTTTCCCCACAATGCACCCTGAGTTAGTTAGGTTGAGATGATGGTTGTGTAACATCACGTTGTCTCCTACAGAACTCTCCTTTCCCCACAATGCACCCTGAGTTAGTTAGGTTGAGATGATGGTTGTGTAACATCACGTTGTCTCCTACAGAACTCTCCTCTCCCCACAATGCACCCTGAGTTAGTTAGGTTGAGATGATGGTTGTGTAACATCACGTTGTCTCCTACAGAACTCTCCTTTCCCCACAATGCACCCTGAGTTAGTTAGGTTGAGATGATGGTTGTGTAACATCACGTTGTCTCCTACAGAACTCTCCTTTCCCCACAATGCACCCTGAGTTAGTTAGGTTGAGATGATGGTTGTGTAACATCACGTTGTCTCCTACAGAACTCTCCTCTCCCCACAATGCACCCTGAGTTAGTTAGGTTGAGATGATGGTTGTGTAACATCACGTTGTCTCCTACAGAACTCTCCTTTCCCCACAATGCACCCTGAGTTAGTTAGGTTGAGATGATGGTTGTGTAACATCACGTTGTCTCCTACAGAACTCTCCTTTCCCCACAATGCACCCTGAGTTAGTTAGGTTGAGATGATGGTTGTGTAACATCACGTTGTCTCCTACAGAACTCTCCTCTCCCCACAATGCACCCTGAGTTAGTTAGGTTGAGATGATGGTTGTGTAACATCACGTTGTCTCCTACAGAACTCTCCTTTCCCCACAATGCACCCTGAGTTAGTTAGGTTGAGATGATGGTTGTGTAACATCACGTTGTCTCCTACAGAACTCTCCTTTCCCCACAATGCACCCTGAGTTAGTTAGGTTGAGATGATGGTTGTGTAACATCACGTTGTCTCCTACAGAACTCTCCTCTCCCCACAATGCACCCTGAGTTAGTTAGGTTGAGATGATGGTTGTGTAACATCACGTTGTCTCCTACAGAACTCTCCTTTCCCCACAATGCACCCTGAGTTAGTTAGGTTGAGATGATGGTTGTGTAACATCACGTTGTCTCCTACAGAACTCTCCTCTCCCCACAATGCACCCTGAGTTAGTTAGGTTGAGATGATGGTTGTGTAACATCACGTTGTCTCCTACAGAACTCTCCTTTCCCCACAATGCACCCTGAGTTAGTTAGGTTGAGATGATGGTTGTGTAACATCACGTTGTCTCCTACAGAACTCTCCTTTCCCCACAATGCACCCTGAGTTAGTTAGGTTGAGATGATGGTTGTGTAACATCACGTTGTCTCCTACAGAACTCTCCTTTCCCCACAATGCACCCTGAGTTAGTTAGGTTGAGATGATGGTTGTGTAACATCACGTTGTCTCCTACAGAACTCTCCTTTCCCCACAATGCACCCTGAGTTAGTTAGGTTGAGATGATGGTTGTGTAACATCACGTTGTCTCCTACAGAACTCTCCTCTCCCCACAATGCACCCTGAGTTAGTTAGGTTGAGATGATGGTTGTGTAACATCACGTTGTCTCCTACAGAACTCTCCTCTCCCCACAATGCACCCTGAGTTAGTTAGGTTGAGATGATGGTTGTGTAACATCACGTTGTCTCCTACAGAACTCTCCTCTCCCCACAATGCACCCTGAGTTAGTTAGGTTGAGATGATGGTTGTGTAACATCACGTTGTCTCCTACAGAACTCTCCTCTCCCCACAATGCACCCTGAGTTAGTTAGGTTGAGATGATGGTTGTGTAACATCACGTTGTCTCCTACAGAACTCTCCTCTCCCCACAATGCACCCTGAGTTAGTTAGGTTGAGATGATGGTTGTGTAACATCACGTTGTCTCCTACAGAACTCTCCTCTCCCCACAATGCACCCTGAGTTAGTTAGGTTGAGATGATGGTTGTGTAACATCACGTTGTCTCCTACAGAACTCTCCTCTCCCCACAATGCACCCTGAGTTAGTTAGGTTGAGATGATGGTTGTGTAACATCACGTTGTCTCCTACAGAACTCTCCTCTCCCCACAATGCACCCTGAGTTAGTTAGGTTGAGATGATGGTTGTGTAACATCACGTTGTCTCCTACAGAACTCTCCTTTCCCCACAATGCACCCTGAGTTAGTTAGGTTGAGATGATGGTTGTGTAACATCACGTTGTCTCCTACAGAACTCTCCTCTCCCCACAATGCACCCTGAGTTAGTTAGGTTGAGATGATGGTTGTGTAACATCACGTTGTCTCCTACAGAACTCTCCTCTCCCCACAATGCACCCTGAGTTAGTTAGGTTGAGATGATGGTTGTGTAACATCACGTTGTCTCCTACAGAACTCTCCTCTCCCCACAATGCACCCTGAGTTAGTTAGGTTGAGATGATGGTTGTGTAACATCACGTTGTCTCCTACAGAACTCTCCTCTCCCCACAATGCACCCTGAGTTAGTTAGGTTGAGATGATGGTTGTGTAACATCACGTTGTCTCCTACAGAACTCTCCTCTCCCCACAATGCACCCTGAGTTAGTTAGGTTGAGATGATGGTTGTGTAACATCACGTTGTCTCCTACAGAACTCTCCTTTCCCCACAATGCACCCTGAGTTAGTTAGGTTGAGATGATGGTTGTGTAACATCACGTTGTCTCCTACAGAACTCTCCTCTCCCCACAATGCACCCTGAGTTAGTTAGGTTGAGATGATGGTTGTGTAACATCACGTTGTCTCCTACAGAACTCTCCTTTCCCCACAATGCACCCTGAGTTAGTTAGGTTGAGATGATGGTTGTGTAACATCACGTTGTCTCCTACAGAACTCTCCTCTCCCCACAATGCACCCTGAGTTAGTTAGGTTGAGATGATGGTTGTGTAACATCACGTTGTCTCCTACAGAACTCTCCTCTCCCCACAATGCACCCTGAGTTAGTTAGGTTGAGATGATGGTTGTGTAACATCACGTTGTCTCCTACAGAACTCTCCTTTCCCCACAATGCACCCTGAGTTAGTTAGGTTGAGATGATAGTTGTGTAACATCACGTTGTCTCCTACAGAACTCTCCTCTCCCCACAATGCACCCTGAGTTAGTTAGGTTGAGATGATGGTTGTGTAACATCACGTTGTCTCCTACAGAACTCTCCTCTCCCCACAATGCACCCTGAGTTAGTTAGGTTGAGATGATGGTTGTGTAACATCACGTTGTCTCCTACAGAACTCTCCTTTCCCCACAATGCACCCTGAGTTAGTTAGGTTGAGATGATGGTTGTGTAACATCACGTTGTCTCCTACAGAGCTCTCCTTTCCCCACAATGCACCCTGAGTTAGTTAGGTTGAGATGATGGTTGTGTAACATCACGTTGTCTCCTACAGAACTCTCCTCTCCCCACAATGCACCCTGAGTTAGTTAGGTTGAGATGATGGTTGTGTAACATCACGTTGTCTCCTACAGAACTCTCCTCTCCCCACGTCACTTCCTGAGCCACTCACAGCCAGCCAATTCGCTGCCAGGAAGAGTATGACGAAAGCCAGGTATGTCACCGTGTGTTATAGATATTCTGCAATGTAAATCTCAGGTCTCTAGCAAAAAGGGATTTAATCTCAAGGAGAATGTAAAAAAAAATATAAAAAAATAATCAAGGTTATAAGAAAGAGAGATCAAGTTCCCCAAACCTAAACGTGTTCTTCTGCTCCAGAATCACAGAGTCCGTGGGCCCAACGGCAACTTCCATCACTCCGAGACAGAGACCCAAAGCTACAAACAGTTATGTGCTGCCCATTCCTGTTGCAGCCATCACCCCTACAGCTGCCACGCCCATCGTCACCCCTACAGCTGCCACGCCCATAGTCACCCCTACAGCTGCCACGCCCATCGTCACCCCTACAGCTGCCACGCCCATCGTCACCCCTACAGCTGAGCCTTCTGTACCTGTCAGCAATGGGCAGAAAGGTGAGCGGTCAACATTTTACTGTGTTTGTTTTCTTTATCTGCCGTTTTGTGCCCTTGAGCAAGGCACTGAAACCCTTAAGTGCCCCCCCCATGGGCACTGAAACCCTTAAGGATCCGGGATTGTGAATAAAGCCTCAGGCTCATTAGCATAACGCAACGTTAACGATTTCTGAAAATCGCAAATAAAATGAAAATAATGTGCCTGCTCTCAAGCTTAGCCTTTTCTTAACAACACTGTCATCTCAGATTTTCAAAATATGCTTTTGAACCATAGCAAATCAATCATTTGTGTAAGAGTATTGCAAGCTAGCTTAGCATTTGCGTAGCATTTAGCACGCAACATTTTCACAAAAACCAGATAACCAAATAAATAAAATAATTTACCTTTGAAGAGCTTCGGATGTTTTCAATGAGGAGACTCTCAGTTACATAGCAAATGTTCAGTTTTTCCTGAAAGAGTCTTTGTGTAGGAGAAATTGCTCCGTTTTGTACATCACATTTGGCTACCGAAACGAACCGAAAATTCAGTCACCAAAACGTCAAACTTTTTCCGAATTAACTCCATAATATCGACCGAAACATGGCAAACGTTGTTTAGAATCAATCCTCAAGGTGTTTTTTCACATATCTCTTCATTGATATGCAGTTCGTGGAAGCCTGCTTTCCCCTCAGAATCGCATGGAAAAATACCAGCAACTGAAAATGACGCACCAATTTCGACGGAGGACACCGGGCGGACACCTGGAAAATGTAGTCTCTTATGGTCAATCTTCCAATGATATGCCTACAAATACGTCACAATGCTGCAGACACCTTGGGGAAACGATAGATAGGGCAGGCTCATTCCTCTCGCATTCACAGCCATATAAGGAGACAATGGAAAACAGAGCCTCAAAAATCCTGCTGATTTCCTGGATGCCGTTTCATCTTGGTTTTGCCTGTAGCTCACGTTCTAGGGCACCCACAGACAATATCTTTGCAGTTCTGGAAAATTCAGAGTGTTTTCTTTCCAAAGCTATCAATTATATGCATAGTCGAGCATCTTTTTGTGACAAAATATCTTGTTTAAAACGGGAACGTTTTTCATCCAAAAATGAAATAGCGCCCCCAGAGTTTCAAGAGGTTAAGTGCCCCCCCCCCCATGGGCACTGAACCCCTTAAGTGCCCCCCCCCATGGGCACTGAACCCTTAAGTGCCCCCCCATGAGCACTGCACCTTGGCTGACACTGCATCTCACTGTGGGGGGGGGGGACAATAGCCTTGCAAAGCCTCCTGATCCCGCGAGCTTACGCTTCCCGGGACGAGCTAAACAACATTCTCTTCCTGCTTTGAGGAAATAAACATCGACACTGAAGAGGACTTAGTGCTTTTGTTCTCTGTGGCCTGACGTGAGTAAGTCATTTAAAAGTGTACACCCTTGCCGCCCTACACGGCATCCCAAGCCGCGTCCTCCCTGCATGCTCAGCTGTGGTGTTTACGGACATATTCAATCTCTCCATATCCCAGTCTGAAGGAAATGTTCCTCGCCCCCGAAGACCATCACAATCTTCTACAAATGTCACAGGAAGGCCAAGAAGATCATCAAGGTTCTCAGATCATCAGCGCCACGGCCTGTTCACCTCGCTACCATCGAGCAGACCGAGACAGGACAGGTGCATCAAAGCTGGGACCGAGAGACTGATAGAAGCTGTTTATCTCCAGGCCATCAGACTGTTAAACAGTCACCACTAGCCAGACTCCTCCCAATACCCTGCCCTGAAACTTAGTCACTGTTATCACCCCACTAGCCGGCTATCACCCAGTACTCTACCCTGCACCTTAGAGACTGCTGCCCTATGTGCATAGTCATTAAACACTAGTCACTTTAATAATGTTTACATACTTCATATGTATATACTGTATATTAGTCTAGGCTCATCCTATATAACTACTGTCTATACACACCATCCTATATAACTACTGTCTATACACACCATCCTAGTATAACTACTGTCTATACACACCATCCTATATAACTACTGTCCATACACACCATCCTATATAACTACTGTCTATACACACCATCTTATATAACTACTGTCTATACACACCATCTTATATAACTACTGTCTATACACGCCATCCTATATAACTACTGTCTATACTGTCTATACACACCATCCTATATAACTACTGTCTATACACACCATCCTATATAACTACTGTCTATACACACCATCCTATATAACTACTGTCTATACACACCATCCTATATAACTACTGTCTATACACCCCATCTTATATAACTACTGTCTATACTGTCTATACACATCATCCAATATAACTACTGTCTATACACACCATCCTATATAACTACTGTCTATACACACCATCCTATATAACTACTGTCTATACACACCATCCTATATAACTACTGTCTATACACACCATCCTATATAACTACTGTCTATACACCCCATCTTATATAACTACTGTCTATACTGTCTATACACATCATCCAATATAACTACTGTCTATACACACCATCCTATATAACTACTGTCTATACACACCATCCTATACAACTACTGTCTATACACACCATCCTATATAACTACTGTCTATACACACCATCCTATATAACTACTGTCTATACACACCATCCTATATAACTACTGTCTATACACACCATCCTATAGAACTACTGTCTATACACACCATCCTATATAACTACTGTCTATACACACCATCCTATATAACTACTGTCTATACACACCATCCTATACAACTACTGTCTATACACACCATCCTATATAACTACTGTCTATACACACCATCTTATATAACTACTGTCTATACACACCATCCTATATAACTACTGTCTATACACACCATCCTAGTATAACTACTGTCTATACACACCATCCTATATAACTACTGTCTATACACACCATCCTATATAACTACTGTCTATACACACCATCCTATAGAACTACTGTCTATACACACCATCCTATAGAACTACTGTCTATACACACCATCCTATAGAACTACTGTCTATACACACCATCCTATAGAACTACTGTCTATACACACCATCCTATAGAACTACTGTCTATACACACCATCCTATAGAACTACTGTCTATATTGTCTATACACACCATCCTATATAACTACTGTCTATATTACCACTGCACTGTTGGCGCGAGACACACAAGCAGTTAGCTAGGTATTAGTGTTGGAGCTAGAGACACAAGCGGTTAGCTAGGTATTACTGTTGGTGCTAGAGACACAAACATTTAGCTAGGCATTACTGTTGGAGCTAGAGACACAAGCGGTTAGCTAGGTATTACTGTTGGAGCTAGAGACACAAGCGGTTAGCTAGGTATTACTGTTGGAGCTAGAGACACAAGCGGTTAGCTAGGTATTACTGTTGGAGCTAGAGACACAAGCGGTTAGCTAGGTATTACTGTTGGAGCTAGAGACACAAGCGGTTAGCTAGGTATTACTGTTGGAGCTAGAGACACAAGCGGTTAGCTAGGTATTACTGTTGGAGCTAGAGACACAAGCGGGTAGCTAGGTATTACTGTTGGAGCTAGAGACACAAGCGGGTAGCTAGGTATTACTGTTGGAGCTAGAGACACAAGCGGGTAGCTAGGTATTACTGTTGGAGCTAGACATGAAGCAGTTAGCTAGGTATTACTGTTGGAGCTAGAGACACAAGCGGTTAGCTAGGTATTACTGTTGGAGCTAGAGACACAAGCAGGTAGCTAGGTATTACTGTTGGAGCTAGAGACACAAGCGGGTAGCTAGGTATTACTGTTGGAGCTAGAGACACAAGCGGGTAGCTAGGTATTACTGTTGGAGCTAGACATGAAGCAGTTAGCTAGGTATTACTGTTGGAGCTAGACATGAAGCAGTTAGCTAGGTATTACTGTTGGAGCTAGACATGAAGCAGTTAGCTAGGTATTACTGTTGGAGCTAGAGACACAAGCATTTCGCTGCTCCTACGGAAACATCTGCAAATATGTGTACTCGACCAATAAACATTTGATTTACAGTCATCGGTGCACCGATATTCTAAAGTAAGCATCCGGCATCAAGGCGGCTTTTTGCGATACTAGTTTCTGTTTTTTTTTTTTTTACAAAATGAACAATGAAATATCTCTACGCTTTATGATAGCGACCACCCCAGGGAATGGGCAGCCGGTGACGCCACAGACATCCAACAGGGTCCTCCAGCAGCTGCAGCCTGGGGACCTACGTCTGCAACAACGAGATCCGCTTCACCCTGTCCATCCACAGCAGCTCCAATACCTTCAGGTACTACTGAGTCACCCTCACGCGATGACACCGTAGCAACAACCAACAAACAAACAGAAACGTTTTGCAACACAACGCAAAATCAGTGTCAAAGCTGCTCCACCCACTACTAGTAACACTGCCCTGCAAGGTGATAGACTGTCCTTTGTTTTCCTGAACTGTACAGAGAGCCACATGATCTAACTATATATGTATGTATGTATGTATGTATGTATGTGTGTGTATGTGTGTGTATGTGTGTATGTATGTATGTGTGTATGTATGTATGTGTGTGTGTGTGTGTGTGTGTGTGTGTGTGTGTGTGTGTGTGTGTGTGTGTGTGTGTGTGTGTGTGTGTAAATCATCTAGAGAAATCTAAACTATCTCTGTACCTTCAACAGTACCAGCAGACCCTTCAGCAGGCCCAGCTCCAACAGCAGCAGCAGGCCCAGCTCCAACAGCAGCAGCAGCAGGCCCTGCTCCAACAGCAGCTCCAACAGCAGCAGCAGCAGGCCCTGCTCCAACAGCAGCAGCAGCAGCAGGCCCTGCTCCAACAACCGGTGATGATGCAGCCCATGAATCAGCAACAACAGACACACTACGCAGCCATGGTAAGAGCCACATCCATTGTCTAATTTGGCTTTTATAAAGGAAATGCAGCCTTTTGTGGGTCTTCTCAACTTTCAAATGGTGATCGAACTGCCTCCATGTTGTTGGTTGAATCCCCACCAGACACGCAAGTCACGTTTTCAGGTCATGTTTTCATTTGGGGACGAAAGGTCGAAAACAAACATTCATGGACATTTTAGCTAGCTAGCTGTTGCTGGGAGATATACATTGGGTTGTTGTATTCGTGTATTTTTTGTGTGGATCTTTTACAGCATTTTGAAACGTTTTTGTAGTCACAGAATCGTTTTGATCTCTATTCCCGACAATTAAATCCACAGATTAAAGAGGAAACTTAGTGTTCAGTTCGTTTTCTGTCAACACCGCATGGCATTCTTCTGTGGATTTGGCAATTGGCAACCAACTATTATTTAACTCGGCAAGCCAGTTCAGAACAAATTCTTATTTACGATAACAACAACACAGCATGGCAGCAACACAACATAAAGACCTACAACAACACAGCATGGCAGCAACACAACATAAAGACCTACAACAACACAGCATGGTAGCAACACAACATAAAGACCTACAACAACACAGCAATGCAGCAACACAACACTACATAAAGACCTACAACAACACAGCATGGCAGCAACACAACACTACATAAAGACCTACAACAACACAGCATGGCAGCAACACAACACTACATAAAGACCTACAACAACACAGCATGGAAGCAACACAACACTACATAAAGACCTAAAACAACACAGCATGGTAACTACACTACATAAAGACCTACAACAACACAGCATGGCAGCAACACAACACTACATAAAGACCTACAACACAGCATGGCAGCAACACAACACTACATAAAGACCTACAACACAGCATGGCAGCAACACAACACTACATAAAGACCTACAACAACACAGCATGGCAGCAACACAACACTACATAGAGACCTACAACAACACAGCATGGCAGCAACACAACACTACATAAAGACCTACAACAACACAGCATGGCAGCAACACAACACTACATAAAGACCTACAACAACAACACAGCATGGCAACAACACTACATAGAGACCTACAACAACACAGCATGGTAGCAACACAACACTACATAGAGACCTACAGCAACACAGCATGGCAGCAACACTACACTACATAAAGACCTACAAAAACGCAGCATGGCAGCAACACAACACTACATAAAGACCTACAACAACACAGCATGGCAGCAACACTACACTACATAAAGACCTACAACAACACAGCATGGTAACTACACTACATAAAGACCTACAACAACACAGCATGGTAGCAACACAACACTACATAAAGACCTACAACAACACAGCATGGCAGCAACACAACACTACATAAAGACCTACAACAACAACACAGCATGGCAACAACACTACATAGAGACCTACAACAACACAGCATGGTAGCAACACAACACTACATAGAGACCTACAGCAACACAGCATGGCAGCAACACTACACTACATAAAGACCTACAACAACACAGCATGGCAGCAACACTACACTACATAAAGACCTACAACAACACAGCATGGTAACTACACTACATAAAGACCTACAACAACACAGCATGGTAGCAACACAACACTACATAAAGACCTACAACAACACAGCATGGCAGCAACACAACACTACATAAAGACCTACAACAACAACACAGCATGGCAACAACACTACATAGAGACCTACAACAACACAGCATGGTAACTACACTACATAAAGACCTACAACAACACAGCATGGTAGCAACACAACACTACATAAAGACCTACAACACAGCATGGTAACAACACTACACTACATAGAGACCTACGACAACAACACAGCATGGCAGCAACACAACACTACATAGAGACCTACGACAACAACACAGCATGGTAGCAACACTACATAAAGAGAGACCTACGACAACAACACAGCATGGTAGCAACACAACACTACATAAAGACCTACAACAACACAGCATGGCAGCAACACAACACTACATAAAGACCTACAACAACACAGCATGGCAGCAACACAACACTACATAAAGACCTACAACAACAACACAGCATGGCAGCAACACAACACTACATAGAGACCTACAACAACAACACAGCATGGCAGCAACACAACATAAAGAGAGACCTACGACAACACAGCATGGCAGCAACACAACACTACATAGAGACCTACAACAACAACACAGCATGGCCACAACACTACATAAAGAGAGACCTATGACAACACAGCATGGCAGCAACACAACACTACATAAAGACCTACAACAACAACACAGCATGGCCACAACACAACACTACATAAAGAGAAACCTACGACAACAACACAGCATGGTAGCAACACAACACTACATAAAGACCTACAACAACAACAACAACACAGCATGGCAGCAACACTACACTACATAGAGACCCTTGACGACAACACAGCATGGTAACAACACTACATAAAGACCTACAACAAAACAGCATGGTAGCAACACAACACTACATAAAGACCTACAACAACAACACAGCATGGTAAATACACTACATAAAGACCTACAACAAAACAGCATGGTAGCAACACAACACTACATAAAGACCTACAACAACAACACAGCATGGTAGCAACACAACACTACATAAAGACCTACAACAACAACACATCATGGTAGCAACACAACACTACATAGAGACCTACAGCAACACAGCATGGCAGCAACACTACACTACATAAAGACCTACAACAACACAGCATGGCAGCAACACCACTACATAAAGACCTACAACAACACAGCATGGCAGCAACACAACACTACATATAGACCTACAACAACACAGCATGGCAGCAACACAACACTACATAAAGACCTACAACAACACAGCATGGTAACTACACTACATAAAGACCTACAACAACACAGCATGGTAGCAACACAACACTACATAAAGACCTACAACAACACAGCATGGCAGCAACACAACACTACATAAAGACCTACAACAACAACACAGCATGGCAACAACACTACATAGAGACCTACAACAGCACATCATGGTACCTACACTACATAAAGACCTACAACAACACAGCATGGTAGCAACACAACACTACATAAAGACCTACAACACAGCATGGTAGCAACACTACATAAAGAGAGACCTACGACAACACAGCATGGTAGCAACACAACACTACATAAAGACCTACAACAACACAGCATGGTAGCAACACAGCACTATATAAAGACCTACAACACCGCATGGTAACAACACTACACTACATAGAGACCTACGACAACAACACAGCATGGCAGCAACACAACACTACATAGAGACCTACAACAACACAGCATGGCAGCAACACAACATAAAGAGAGACCTACGACAACAACACAGCATGGCAGCAACACAACACTACATAAAGACCTACAACAACACAGCATGGTAGCAACACAGCACTATATAAAGACCTACAACACCGCATGGTAACAACACTACACTACATAGAGACCTACGACAACAACACAGCATGGCAGCAACACAACACTACATAGAGACCTACGACAACAACACAGCATGGTAGCAACACTACATAGAGACCTACGACAACAACACAGCATGGTAGCAACACTACATAGAGAGACCTACAACAACAACACAGCATGGTAGCAACACTACATAAAGAGAGACCTACAACAACAACACAGCATGGTAGCAACACAACACTACATAAAGACCTACAACAACAACAACACAGTATGGCAACAACACTACATAGAGACCTACAACAACACAGCATGGTAACTACACTACATAAAGACCTACAAAAAAACAGCATGGCAGCAACACAACACTACATAGAGACCTACGACAACAGCACAGCATGGTAGCAACACTACATAGAGACCTACGACAACAACACAGCATGGTAGCAACACTACATAGAGAGACCTACAACAACAACACAGCATGGTAGCAACACTACATAAAGAGAGACCTACAACAACAACACAGCATGGTAGCAACACAACACTACATAAAGACCTACAACAACAACACAGTATGGCAACAACACTACATAGAGACCTACAACAACACAGCATGGTAACTACACTACATAAAGACCTACAAAAAAACAGCATGGCAGCAACACAACACTACATAGCGACCTACGACAACAGCACAGCATGGTAGCAACACTACATATAGAGAGACCTACGACAACAACACAGGATGGTAGCAACACAACACTACATAAAGACCTACAACAACACAGCATGGCAGCAACACAACACTACATAAAGACCTACAACAACAACACATCATGGTAGCAACACAACACTACATAAAGACCTACAACAACAACACAGCATGGCAGCAACACAACACTACATAGAGACCTACAACAACAACACAGCATGGCAGCAACACAACACTACATAAAGACCTACAAAAACAACACAGCATGGTAGCAACACAACACTACATAAAGACCTACAACAACAACAACACAGCATGGCAGCAACACAACACTACATAGAGACCCTTGACGACAACACAGCATGGTAACAACACTACATAGAGACCTACAACAACAACACAGCATGGTAACTACACTACATAAAGACCTACAACAAAACAGCATGGTAACAACACTACACTACATAGAGACCTACGACAACACAGCATGGCAGCAACACAACACTACATAGAGAGACCTACAACAACACAGCATGGTAACAACACTACATAAAGACCTACAACAACAACACATCATGGTAGCAACACAACACTACATAAAGACCTACAACAACAACACAGCATGGCAGCAACACAACACTACATAAAGACCTACAACAACAACACATCATGGTAGCAACACAACACTACATAAAGACCTACAACAACACAGCATGGTAGCAACACAACACTACATAAAGACCTACAACAACAACACAGCATGGCAGCAACACAACTCTACATAGAGACCTACAACAACACCACAGCATGTTAACAACACTACATAGAGACCTACAACAACAACACAGCATGGCAGCAACACAACACTACATAAAGACCTACAAAAACAACACAGCATGGTAGCAACACAACACTACATAAAGACCTACAACAACAACAACACAGCATGGCAGCAACACAACACTACATAGAGACCCTTGACGACAACACAGCATGGTAACAACACTACATAGACCTACAACAACAACACAGCATGGTAACTACACTACATAAAGACCTACAACAAAACAGCATGGTAACAACACTACACTACATAGAGACCTACGACAACACAGCATGGCAGCAACACAACACTACATAGAGAGACCTACAACACAGCATGGCAGCAACACTACACTACATAAAGACCTATAACAACACAGCATGGTAGCAACACAACACTACATAACGACCTACAACACAGCATGGTAACAACACTACACTACATAGAGACCTACGACAACAACACAGCATGGTAACAACACTACATAGAGAGACCTACGACAACAACACAGGATGGTAGCAACACAACACTACATAAAGACCTACAACAACACAGCATGGCAGCAACACAACACTACATAAAGACCTACAACAACAACACATCATGGTAGCAACACAACACTACATAAAGACCTACAACAACAACACAGCATGGCAGCAACACAACACTACATAGAGACCTACAACAACAACACAGCATGGCAGCAACACAACACTACATAAAGACCTACAAAAACAACACAGCATGGTAGCAACACAACACTACATAAAGACCTACAACAACAACAACACAGCATGGCAGCAACACAACACTACATAGAGACCCTTGACGACAACACAGCATGGTAACAACACTACATAGAGACCTACAACAACAACACAGCATGGTAACTACACTACATAAAGACCTACAACAAAACAGCATGGTAACAACACTACACTACATAGAGACCTACGACAACACAGCATGGCAGCAACACAACACTACATAGAGAGACCTACAACAACACAGCATGGTAACAACACTACATAAAGACCTACAACAACAACACATCATGGTAGCAACACAACACTACATAAAGACCTACAACAACAACACAGCATGGCAGCAACACAACACTACATAAAGACCTACAACAACAACACATCATGGTAGCAACACAACACTACATAAAGACCTACAACAACACAGCATGGTAGCAACACAACACTACATAAAGACCTACAACAACAACACAGCATGGCAGCAACACAACTCTACATAGAGACCTACAACAACACCACAGCATGTTAACAACACTACATAGAGACCTACAACAACAACACAGCATGGCAGCAACACAACACTACATAAAGACCTACAAAAACAACACAGCATGGTAGCAACACAACACTACATAAAGACCTACAACAACAACAACACAGCATGGCAGCAACACAACACTACATAGAGACCCTTGACGACAACACAGCATGGTAACAACACTACATAGACCTACAACAACAACACAGCATGGTAACTACACTACATAAAGACCTACAACAAAACAGCATGGTAACAACACTACACTACATAGAGACCTACGACAACACAGCATGGCAGCAACACAACACTACATAGAGAGACCTACAACACAGCATGGCAGCAACACTACACTACATAAAGACCTATAACAACACAGCATGGTAGCAACACAACACTACATAACGACCTACAACACAGCATGGTAACAACACTACACTACATAGAGACCTACGACAACAACACAGCATGGTAACAACACTACATAGAGAGACCTACAACACAGCATGGTCACAACACAACAACAACATGGGAGCAATACAAAACAGGGTACAACCATTAATGGCCATAGACAACAGCACAAAGGGCAAGAAGGTAGAGACTACAACGATACATCACGCTAGATGCATTACTGCCCCCGACTGGACTGGAGTGTGAACCTCGTTCATCTTTCAGTCACCCTCGTGGGTTAGTATGCTTCAACATTTATATATAAATAACATATATTTATAAAAATAACATTTTAACTTTCAGGTTAGTATGCTCTGACATTTATATATAAATAACATATTTATAAAAATAACATTTGAACTTTCAGTTTAGTATGCTCCAACATTTATATATAAATAACATATATATTTATAAAAATAACATTTTAACTTTCAGTTTAGTATGCTCTGACATTTATATATAAATATCATATATATTTATAAAAATAACATTTTAACTTTCAGTTTAGTATGCTCTGACATTTATATATATCCAATTTGTAAGTCGCTCTGGATAAGAGCGTCTGCCAAATGACTTAAATGTAAATGTATATAAATATCATATATATTTATAAAAATAACATTTTAACTTTCAGTTTAGTATGCTCTGACATTTATGTATAAATATCATATATATTTATAAAAATAACATTTTAACTTTCAGGTTAGTATGCTCTGACATTTATATATAAATAACATATATATTTATAAAAATAACATTTTAACTTTCAGTTTAGTATGCTCTGACATTTATATATAAATAACATATATATTTATAAAAATAACATTTTAACTTTCAGGTTAGTATGCTCTGACATTTATATATAAATAACATATATATTTATAAAAATAACATTTTAACTTTCAGTTTAGTATGCTCCGACATTTATATATTTATAAAAATAACATTTTAACTTTCAGTTTAGTATGCTCTGACATGTATATATAAATATCATATATTTATAAAAATAACATGTGTAGCTGCTTCCAACGTTGAGTGTTTTTCCCATTTTTTTTATTTTCTAATGTCTCTTAAACACTCAGTGGTTATGAGTGGTCAGTATAACAGACAAACACAGCCTGATCTTGGTATAATTTCATTGAACACGGCAAGACACACACACACACACACACACACACACACACACACACACACACACACAGCGAACCGGTGGAGTTCACCCTCTCCTCTTGACTGTGTGGACGGAGCAGATTCCTGCTGAAATGAAGCAGATGGTAACCGATGGTAACCGTTGGGTGGAAAACAAGCTAAAAGTACCTCTGTCTTAACAAGTATGTATTTGGAGGGCTGGTGTTTGGCCACAGAGGGTAACTCAACAGGATTTTGGGGCGGGGGGGGGGGTGAAGTTGACTGTGAAGTGACACTTCTGTTTTGCACTTGGAAATCTTGGCAGAGAGTCTTGTTTCAGTGCTCTGGGTTCTATGGCTCTGTTTCTGTGCTGTTTTTTTTTATTTTTTTAGGGCATCTTGGACAAACTGTTTACTATCTTGGCCCCCCTGCCCTGTTAAAAACTGTGTCGTTGCATTCCACAACAAGAACATTCCAGATCAAAATCACTTGCAGTTTTTTTCCGGCGTTGTGTCATTATCAACTTTTTAATTAAAGTATCTAAAAAAAAACAACAACATTTTGCTGCTGATACCTCCCAGCGGTAGTTCTCCCATTTTTGATTTAGACATTAAATCAATGGTGTCTATGATCGTCTGTCACCGTTAGTTACCGCCTTCTCCCTGGCAGATGCACCAGTACCAACGGGCTTTTGCACAGCAACAGCATCAACACCCCACCCAGCAGCCCTATCCTCTGGAGTGTCAGCTTCCCCCGGGCTCCTATAACCCTGCTGGGCCTGGGCCTATGTCCCCTGTGGAGCCCCCATCCACTAACACCAGGTAACATCCTTCGACCTACTGAACCTCCACTGGGTTTTACTGCAATGTCTTTGTAATGTCTCGGTTAGTAACAGACACCACAAGTAATTCTCTCGCTCGCTCGCTCTCTGTCTCTGTCTCTGTCTCTCTCTCACCCCAGTAGAAGCCCTCTGGTGGACTTCAAGGTGACCACCCCTCCTCCCCAGAGCCTGGTCACCCCCCAGAGCCTGGTCACCCCCCAGAGCCACCCTCCTGACATGTCCCGATGGAACCCCTTTGGAGAGGACAACTTCTCCAAACTGACGGAGGAGGAGCTGCTGGACCGAGAGTTCGACCTCCTCAGAGCAAGCAAGTCTCTTTTACCTTCCCCGTGCTCTACTATTCCATCTCTGACACGGCTTTTTTTAGATAGATCTTTAACTAGTAACGGCCACCTCCCCCCCCTCTAACGGCCACCTCTCCCCCCCCTCTAACGGCCACCTCTCCCCCCTCTAACGGCCACCTCTCCCCCTCTAACGGCCACCTCTCCCCCCCCTCTAACGGCCACCTCTCCCCCCTCTAACGGCCACCTCTCCCCCCTCTAACGGCCACCTCCCCCCCCTCTAACGGCCACCTCTCCCCCCCTCTAACGGCCACCTCTCCCCCCCCCCTCTAACGGCCACCTCTCCCCCCTCTAACGGCCACCTCTCCCCCCTCTAACGGCCACCTCTCCCCCTCTAACGGCCACCTCTCTGTCTTAACAGGTAAACGTCTGGAGAGAACCAGTAGCCAGGAGGCAGACCGACCGCTGCAGCCAATCACCCCTGAAGACCTGTTTGGCTCCTCCCCTTCCTGTCTAGTGCAGGCAAGTCCCCTTCCTGTCCTGCTCTAACACCTTAGTATGGAAGTACCCTCTCTTCTGTAGTCCAAACCACACTGTTCTGTCCCACGTAAACCCTAATAAACCCAAGAGGTTGTGAAATCTGAACTGCAGTGCTGATCTAAGATCAGGTTCACACACCTCTTCCCCCCCCCCAAAAAAAAAATATAGGATTATTCATTATGATCTAAAAGGCTAAACTGATCCTAGTTTAGCACAACCTAGTCTTCGATGCTTTGTGAATACAGGCCGTGTTGCGTAACTGCAGGCTTTTGCTGCAACAACAGAGGATTTCATTGGTCAGATGGAATATATAATTATTAGCAAGTTAGAGCCGAACAGTTGGTGTGTAACACATCTTGTTAATGAAGAGGATGGTAAAATAGTGTTTTATTTTATTTTGTCACAAACTAGCAGTGAGAAGTGCTAAATGTGTGACTGTTGAGACATATATATTTTTTTGTTGTTGTTGACGTTTGTAATTATATTTATCTTTATTAAACTGATTTGAAACTCGCCATGTTGATGTAGTTTTCACTGGCCTTCAGTCTCAAAAGTCCTGGTTTTAGGTGATTTGCCTCAAATGTGTTTGATTATTTTTGTGGTTGGACTTTTACTACAGAGGTGTATTCTATCTACAGCCCAACCCCCAAAAATGTGTCGTATGTATGTATGTATGTAATGTAATGTATGTGTGTGTGTGTGTGTGTGTGTGTGTGTGTGTGTGTGTGTGTGTGTGTGTGTGTGTGTGTGTGTAATGTATACTAAAATATCTCTTTAATTATGATCAGTAGAATGTTACACGATGTTTCTCCTAATAGTATGATAAGCGGTATTTTTATCATGCGAATGTATCTCGTAACTCGTACAAGTATTTCTCTTCATTAGCTACGGACATTTGGTTTGGTGGCAGTGGAAATACCCCTGTCTATTATGTAGTCACTTCCTGCTCTGTAAATGTGAATTGGTTATGAGTCATTCTAACAAACAATCTCGATTAGTTATTTAAGATACTTTTGTGTATACTTTTATTTATTTATATATATATATATAAGTGGATTTGGCTATTTCATCCACCTGTTGCTGACTGGTGTATAAAATCGAGCACACAGCCATGCAATCTCCATAGACAAACATTGGCAGTAGAATGGCCGTACTGAAGAGCTCAGTGACTTTCATCGTGGCACCGTCATAGGATGCCACCTTTCCAACAAGTCAGTTCGTCCAATTTCTCCGCTGCTAGAGCTGCCCCCAATCAACTCTTAAGTGCTTTTATTGTGAAGTGGAAACGTTTAGGAGCAAAAACGTCTCAGTCATGAAGTGGTAGGCTACAAGCTCATGGAACGGGATCGCCTAGTGCTGAAGAGTGTAAAAAAATCTTCCTCTGGAAGCAACGTCAGCACAACAACTGTTCGTCGGGAGCTTCCTGAAATGAGTTTCCATGGCCAAGCAGCCGCACACAAGCCTAAGATCACCATGTGCAATAGTGACTTGATAAATAAAGGTATACTCAAACCTCCATTATTCAGTTGCGTTATTAAGCGTCTTGATTCTAGAACACTGTCATCAACAAAGAGGTTTGTAACCGTTTGCTCCTGTGAAATAAATGGCATATTAGTTTAAATGTCACATTCCCTCTGCTGCCACCGGTGAATGTTCACATGATCAAACACAAATAATGGAATGAAACTGTGACGAGACATTTGTTCTGATAATGAAATGAAGCAACACGATGATTGACTGGGTATCGAGAATCCTTAATCACAATGTTATTTATATTTATACATAAACTCAGCAAAAAAAAAGAAACGTCAACTGCGTTTTTCAGAAAACTTAACGTGTAAATATTTGAACGAACATAAGATTCAACAACTGAGACATAAACTGAACAAGTTCCACAGACATGTGACTAACAGAAATTGAATAATGTGTCCCTGAACAAAGGGGGGGGGGTCAAAATAGGGCCCTAGCCCTCACCCTTCCGATCCAACAGGTCCCAGACGTATTCAATGGGATTGAGATCCGGGCTCTTCGCTGGCCATGGCAGAACACAGATGTTCCTGTCTTGCAGGAAATCACACACAGAAGGAGCAGTATGGCTGGTGGCATTGTCATGCTGGAGGTTCATGTCAGGATGAACCTGCAGGAAGGTTACCACATGAGGGAGGAGGATGTCTTTCCTGTAATGCAGAGCGTTGAGATTGACAACAAGCTCAGTCCGATGATGCTGACACACACCACCCCAGACCATGATGGACCCTCCACCTCCAAATCGATCCCGCTCCAGAGTACAGGCCTCAGTGTAACGCTCATTCCTTCGACGATAAACGCGAATCTGACCATCAACCCTGGTGAGACAAAACCGCGACTTGTCAGTGAAGAGCACTTTTTGCCAGACCTGTCTGGTCCAGTGACTGTGGATTTTTGCCCATAAACCACATTGTTGCCGTTGATGTCTGGTGAGGACCTGCCTTACAACAGGCCTACAAGTCCTCAGTTCAGCCTCTCTCAGCCTATTGCGGACAGTCTGACAACTGATGGAGGGATTGTGTGTTCCTGGTGTAACTCGGGAAGTTGTTGTTGCCATCCTGTACCTGTCCCGCAGGTGTGATGTTCAGATGTACCGATCCTGTGCAGGTGTTATTACACGTGGTCTGCCATTGCGAGGATGATCAGCTGTCCGTCCTGTCTCCCTGTAGCATCGTCTTAGGCGTCTCACAGTACAGACATTGCAATGTATTGCCCTGGACACATCTGCAGTCCTCATGCCTCCTTGCAGCATGCCTAAGGCACCTTCACACAGATGAGTAGGGACCCTGGGCATCTTTCTTTTTTTTTTTTTTGTCAGTAGAAAGGCCTTTTTAGTGTCCTAAGTTTTCATAACTGTGACCTTAATTGCCTACCGTCTGTAAGCTGTTAGTGTCTTAACGACCGTTCCACAGGTGCATGTTCTTTTGTTGTTTATGGTTCACTCTATGAATTATCTGTGGAAGACAGGGTCCTGAAAAAGGGACGTGTGTGTGTGTGTGTGTGTGTGTGTGTGTGTGTGTGTGTGTGTGTGTGTGTGTGTGTGTGTGTGTGTGTGTAACGCTACCATGTATGGGTATAATAATTCAAAACATTAAATTAAATTTCTTCCATCCCCATATATGGTAGCGTTTGACCTGCTGGGTTTGGTATTTTTTAATTCATTGTTTTTGAAACTTTTAACAAGGTCTTTTGTAATCTAATTCAGTTTTTCCAAAAGATCAGCAACTACATTTCCAGGTTTCAATCTTCTTATACTGAATAAAATATAAAATACAACAAGTTTACCCCCTTTTTTTCTCCCCAATTTCATGGTATCCAATTGGTAGTAGTAGTTAATTTTTGTCTCATCACTGCAACTCCTGTACAGACTCAGGAGTGGCGAAGGCCGAGAGCCATGTGTCCTCCGAAACAACCCAACCAACCGCACTGCTACTTGACACAACGCCCATCCAACCCGGGAAGCCAGCCGCACCAATGTGTCGGAGGAAACACCGTACACCTGGCAACCTGGTTAACGTGCACTGCGCTCGGCCCGCCACAAGAGTCGCTGGTGCGCGATGAGACAAGGATATCCCTGCCGGCCAAGCCCTCCCTAACCCGGACGAGGCTGGGCCAATTGTGCTCCGCCCCATGGCGGATATAACAATATATCCAATTATATAACAATTATATTTTTTCCAAATGTATCTTAAATCCATGCACCAAATAAAATGTTACAGAAAACAGACAATATACTGAGTTTAGTGACTTGCGAAAGTCAATCCCCAATTTCTATTTTGTTGCCTGACTTAATTTTGTCTGGGATTGTATCATTTGATTTACACAATTTACACTTTGAAGATGCAAAATATTTTTAATTGTGAAAAAAACAAGAAATAAGACAAACATCTTGTGTATAACTATTCACCCCCCCCCCCCCGAAGTCAATACTTTGTAGAGCAAATTACAGGTGCAAGTCTCTTGAGGTATGTCTCTATAAGCTTGGCAGATCTAGCCACTGGGATTTTTGCCCATTCTTCAAGGCAAAACTTCTCCAGCTCCTTCAAGTTGGATGGGTTCTGCTGGTGAACAGCAATCTTTAAGTCATACCACAGATTCTCAAATGGATTGAGGTCTGGGCTTTGACTAGGCCATTCCCCTTAAACCACTCGAGTGTTGTTTTACCAGTATACTTAGAGTCATTGTCCTGCTGGCAGGTGAACCTCCGTTCCAGTCTATAATCTCTGGAAGACTGAAACAGGTTTCCCTCAAGAATTTCCCTGTATTTAGTGCCATCATTCCTTCAATTCCGACCAGTTTCCCTGCCGATGAAAACATCCCCACATCATGATGCTGCCACCACCATGCTTTAATGTGGGGAAGGTGATGAGAGGTGTTGGGTTTGTGCCAGACAGTGTTTTCCTTGATGGCCAAAAAGCTCTATTTTAGTCTCATCTGACCAGAGAGAGTACCACCTTCCAAATGTGTGGGGAGTCTCCCACATGCCTTTTGGCAAACACCAAATGTGTTTGCTAATTTTTTTCTTGAAGCAATGGCTTTTTTCCCCTGGACAATCTTCCGTAAAGCCCAGCTCTGTGGAGTGTACGGCTTAAAGTGTTCTTATGGGCAGATACTCCAATTTCTGCTGTGGAGCTTTGCAGCTCCTTCAGGGTTATATTTGGTCTCTTTGTTGCCTCTCTGATTAATGCCCTCTTTGTCTGGTCTGTGAGATTGTGGGCGGGTTTGTTGTGGTGCCATATTCTTTCCATTTTTTTAATAATAATGGATTTAACGGGGCTCTGTGGAATGTTCAAAGTTTCTGATATTTTTTATAACCCAACCCTGGGCAGTCTCAGCTGTGTAATACTGGGCAGTCTCAGGTGTGTAATACTGGGCGGTCCCAGGTGTGTAATACTGGGCGGTCCCAGGTGTGTAATACTGGGCAGTCCCAGGTGTGTAATACTGGGCGGTCCCAGGTGTGTAATACTGGGCAGTCCCAGGTGTGTAATACTGGGCAGTCCCAGGTGTGTAATACTGGGCGGTCCCAGGTGTGTAATACTGGGCGGTCCCAGGTGTGTAATACTGGGCAGTCCCAGGTGTGTAATACTGGGCGGTCTCAGGTGTGTAATACTGGGCGGTCTCAGGTGTGTAATACTGGGCGGTCTCAGGTGTGTAATACTGGGCAGTCGCAGGTGTGTAATACTGGGCAGTCGCAGGTGTGTAATACTGGGCAGTCGCAGGTGTGTAATACTGGGCAGTCGCAGGTGTGTAATACTGGGCAGTCGCAGGTGTGTAATACTGGGCAGTCGCAGGTGTGTAATACTGGGCAGTCTCAGGTGTGTAGTACTGGGCAGTCTCAGGTGTGTAATACTGGGCAGTCCCAGGTGTGTAATACTGGGCAGTCCCAGGTGTGTAATACTGGGCAGTCTCAGGTGTGTAATACTGGGCAGTCCCAGGTGTGTAATACTGGGCAGTCTCAGGTGTCTAATACTGGGCAGTCTCAGGTGTCTAATACTGGGCAGTCTCAGGTGTGTAATACTGGGCAGTCCCAGGTGTGTAATACTGGGCAGTCTCAGGTGTGTAATACTGGGCAGTCTCAGGTGTCTAATACTGGGCAGTCTCAGGTGTCTAATACTGGGCAGTCTCAGGTGTCTAATACTGGGCAGTCTCAGGTGTCTAATACTGGGCAGTCTCAGGTGTCTAATACTGGGCAGTCTCAGGTGTCTAATACTGGGCAGTCTCAGGTGTGTAATACTGGGCAGTCCCAGGTGTGTAATACTGGGCAGTCCCAGGTGTGTAATACTGGGCAGTCTCAGGTGTGTAATACTGGGCAGTCCCAGGTGTGTAATACTGGGCAGTCCCAGGTGTGTAATACTGGGCAGTCTCAGGTGTGTAGTACTTCTCCGTCTCAGGTGTGTAGTACTTCTCCACAACTCTCTGACCTGTTTGGAGAGCTCCTTGGTTTTGATGGTGCCACTTGCTTGGTGGTGTTGCAGACTCTGGGGCCTTTCAGAACAGGTGTGTGTATGTGTATACTGAGATCATGTGACACTTAGATTGCACACCGGTGGATGTTATTTAACTAATTATGTGACTTCTGAGTTGGTGGCACCAGATCTTATTTAGGGGCTTCATAGCGAAGAGGGTGAATACACATGCACGCACCACCTCATTTTTTGTAAAAAAAAAATCTTGAAACCATTTTTTGGACTTCACCAATTTGGACTATTTTGTGTATGTCCATTACATGAAATCCAAATAAAAATCCATTTCAATTACAGTAATGCTAAAAAAAATAGGAAAAAACACCAAGGGGGATGAATACTTTTGCAAGGCCCTGTATATTTGGTTACTGGCTTTGGGTGTATTTGGCTTCTTCTTATTTTCTTCTCGGTAATTGGCTTTTAACTACATTCTCTTGTCTGCTTCAATCCAACAGGTTCTCGTGTGATCACTGATCAGCCTATTGAAGAGCTCAGTAGCCCAGTGGCTGCCCCCGTACCTGTTCCTGTGGGCCGGCCTTCCCTGGAGGAGGAAGTGCTACAACCTCCGGTGGCAAAGGAGCACAAACCAAGTAGGAGGAGAAACTCTCCTATGGGTGGTTTACAAACGACTCGCAAACCAGGTGGTGACGAATCAGACAGTGACTTTGAGTCAGATCCTCCTTCCCCTAAGAGCAGCGAGGAGGAAGACGACCCGGACGACGACGACGAAGGTCTGAACAACGAGCACAGAGAGTTCTTCAACGAACTGGAAGATTTGGAGGAAACGGAGATGCTGGGACATAGGCCTCTGCTGATGGACTCAGAGGCTGAGGAAGAGTACGACAAACACAGCTCCGACTCAGACTATGAACCCAGGAAGGTTAAGGAAGGACTTACTAGGAAGCTAAAAGGAGGAGTGGCTACTGCCTCCCATGAGGGAAGTCCGAGATTGGAGTCAGAAGACACACTAATCACGATTACGCCTCCCGAGTCACCTGGTGTGGTGGCTGTTAGAGCTTCCCCTTGTGTCGGTGGCATTGTGGACGTGTTTGGTGAGGATGTGTTTGGTGCTGTGCCCTTCTTTCCTCCAGCGGCAGCTCCGACAGAAAGCGCAGACATCTTCTCCGCGGCTCCCTTCAGGCAGGTGAGCCAGGAGGCCAACCAGCCCAGCCAGGAGGCCAACCAGCCCAGCCAGGAGGCCAACCAGCCCAGCCAGGAGGCCAACCAGCCCAGCCAGGAGGCCAACCAGCCCAGCCAGGAGGCCAACCAGCCCAGCCAGGAGGCCAACCAGCCCAGCCAGGAGGCCAACCAGCCCAGCCAGGAGGCCAACCAGCCCAGCCAGGAGGCCAACCAGCCCAGCCAGGAGGCCAACCAGCCCAGCCAGGAGGCCAACCAGCCCAGCCAGGAGGCCAACCAGCCCAGCCAGGAGGCCAACCAGCCCAGCCAGGAGGAGTTGGACGTCTTCACTAAGGCTCCGTTCAGCCGGAACCTCTCCAAGACTGGAAGCAGCGACTTCTCTACGGGTCGGACTCCGCCGGTGTCCCCTGACAGCATCGACCCGTTCGGCTTCTCTCCCTTCCAGCCCGGCCCCACGGGCCTGCCACCAACCACCTCCAGGAGTGCCGAGGACATCTTCCGTCCAGCCTTGGAGAATTCTCTCAGCCCCCAGCAGCAGAGGCTGAAGCAGCGTAGCCTCCAGAAGTTATCCTCACGTCAGAGGAAGTTCTCTGGTGGCACCAGCGGCGGTCGCAAGAACAACAAGCCCAGCTTCCGAACCCCCGAGCGCGTCCGCCGGCACAAGAAGGTCGGCAGGAGGGACTCCCAGAGCTCCAACGAGTTCCTCAGCACCTCAGACTCCAAGGAGAACATCGGCGTCGGCGGCGTAACGATAGCAGACACCGACAAAGGAAAAGGGGCTTCCCTGCCTAGCCTTCCTCATGAGGTCGACCCCTTCGGAGCCAATCCCTTTGGTCCTCAGGATGGCAGCCGACTTAACCAGTACCAAGGTCTTCTGGGGGACAGCAAGGCAGACATGGGTTCGGCCAATGGCAGGCCTCGGACTAGCTCCCTCCATGATGTGTATGGGGATGGGAACATCATGGATGACTTTGGAGCGGTACCCTTCACAGAACTGGTGGAGCACCCTGGGCCTGAACAGCAGCCGTCACAGCCAGTAGAGCTGGATCCTTTCGGGCTGCACCTTCTCCTCCAAACAGTGAATGTCTTGCTTGTCTTCCCGCCACACACACTCGTCTTTCTCAATCACACACACTGCTGTGTTACACCAAGCCTGTGGAGTCCCGGGAGATATTCCCTTCCAAGGGATGTCAACCAGCTTGGTGGTGTGGTAGTTGATTATATTTCCAGCCAAAATTAACCGCGATCGGCATCTGTGCTAATGTGTTTCCAATGCCCCCCCCCCTAAAGGATATTTTAATACATGAATACCTGGACTTTGGGATTAACAAAACCAACATAAACCTGTGGCTGAATTTTATTTCAGGTTCTGTATGAATTTCCTTCACCTGTACCTGTTAGCTGACAAGCCTTTTATGCTGCGTCGCAATGCGTGTCTCTGAGACATGGAGATGGATTTTTGGTTTCACTCAAGATCATACTGTGTCAAACAACAAGATCGCTCAGTTTTCAGATCGCTTGAGTTGCTGCAAAAACAACCCTTTTTTTGTTGTTGTAGTTGTTTGTAAAGATTGTGGCCTCCATGACCTACCAATAAGATTTAATTTAACACCATAAAGCCTTATAAACATTCTCTGCCTTGCTGCACAGTACCTCGGAAGCCATTTCCTTAGCCAAATGGTTAACATTGCCTTTTGTGTCAACAGAGCGATTCGTTTCAGAGCCTTTATCACTTTGTCATTTCACCCTTCTTAGACCCTTTAATTTCTATATATTTATATATATATATATTAATATACAAATATTTATTAATATATATATATATTTATTAATATATAAATATATATTAATATATAAATATTTATTAATATATATATATATTTATCAATATATAAATATTTCTCAATATATAAATATTTATTAATATAAACATTTATTAATATATAAATATATATTAATATATATATATATGTATTAATATATATATATATAAATTAATATATATATATAAATATATATTAATATCTATAAATATATTTATATATTAATATATATATTAATATATAAATATATATTAATATATATTTTAATATATATAAATATATAATATATATACGTATATAAATATATATTAATATATTTTAATATATATATTAATATATATAAATATATTAATATATATATTAATATATAAATATATATTTTAATATATATTTTAATATATATATAAATATATTAATATATATAAATATATTAATATATATTAATATATATAAATATATATATATTAATATATATATTTGTTTCAGAGCCTTTATCACTTTTTTATATATATATTAATATATATATATATATATATATATATATATATATATATATATATATATATTCTTCCATTTAGTCTACTTACAGGGTGGTAGGGCTTTTTTTATTGCAATATATTCACTAGAATGAAAGGGATTAATTTGGGTTTGTTTCATTTCTTTTTAAAGATGACTCTTTTTATTATTTAGGATTATTTTTCATTTTTAGGTTTAATTCCAGACTTTGAACTTGTCAATAAGTACTGTTTTAGTGTGATCTTTTACCTCAAAACAATAAAAAATAAAAATCATTATCACTTTTGAATAAGGGGAAAAACACAACCCATTTTCCTACATGGTGATATTGAATATAATATATCTGACTACTTCCACCTCTTGAGACAGTCGTCTGTCTTTGGTAACATAAACCATGCCAAATCTTCTACCATTTACTTGCAGTCTAATTAGAATCAGGTCATGTGTCCAAATTGTTTAAATTAATGCACTTTCAGCGTTGACTCTTCCATTGGCTAGTAATTATGGCTTATTACGAATCCGAGGCTCCAGAAAGGACATGTCGCTATCCGATAACCCCGTAACACTTATTTGTTTTCATTCTATTGAAAGCAGTAACTCAATCTACTCTGAACATTTCATGACTCGGATCAAGAAGCTATTCAAAATGGCTTTAGAAGTTTCATAATTGTATGTTCATTAAGGGGGAAAATATGGATAAAATATATATATATATATATATAATTTTTTTTTTTAATTTCCTGAAAATTTTGTTTAGGAGATGAGATGATTCTCAGACCGTGACGATATGTACCAAACTTTGGCACATTAACTTTGACTGAAAAAGCTCGTAGCTGCCTTATTCACCTAGCCTATGGAACCCTGTGGTTTAACATTTTATGTTTCATTTTTATTTAAGGTTAATCTTGTTTTGTATTTATCATGCTATACTGCTGTCTAATAATGCAATAAACAAGTTTGATTAAATGTGTGTTGTCGTCCTTGGAAAGTCATGTAAAGCACATTTTTAGAGCCCTCTGCTCGCTATATTGATTTTTTTTATTCATAACTCATGAGCAATAAAAGTCCATGTATAATTTTTTTTTTTTAAATGGCGTCGGAGGGGATGGCTGCAGTTTTAATCCTGACCAATTGTTCAATTTTGTGTTTATTTTTTTTAGCATTGTTATCAATTTATTTTGTACATAATATTGATGCTACTGTCTCTCATGACTGAAAAGAGCTTCTGGACATCAGACCAGTGATTACTCATCTCCACCTGGACAATTTTTTTTTCTTCTTTAATGAGTCTGACAGGAAGGAGATAATGTTGCTCCCAGACGAGGCCCAAATCCCCTTTATTCACATGAAGAAAGGGAAATACAGGGGGCGCTAAAACTCTAGACCACCTTCACTCCACACGCAGAGACACATACAAAGCTCGCCCTCCATTTTGTAATATCTGACCATAATTCCATCCTGATTCCTGCTTACAAATAAAAAACTAAAGCAGGACATATCAGTGATCCGGAAGTGGTCAGATGACACGGATGCTATGCTAGAGGACTGTTGCTAGCACAGACTGGAATATGTTCCGGGATTCATCCAATGGCATTGAGGAGTATGTGCATCAACGACATCATCCCCCACAGTGACCGCATATCCCAACCAGAAGCCATGGATTACAGGCAACATCCGCACCAAGCCAAAGGCTAGAGCTGCCGCTTTCAAGGAGCGGGACACAAATCCGGAGGCTTATAAAGAGATATACCCTCAGACAAACCATCAAACAGGCAAAGTGACAATACAGGACTAAGATTGTATCCTACTACGCTGGCTCTGATGCTCATCAAATGTGGCAGGACTTGCAAACAATTACGGACAACAAAAGGAAACCCAGCCGTGAGCTGCCCAGTAACGCAAGCCTACCAGATGAGCTAAATGTATTTTTTATACCCGCTTCGATGCAAGCAACACTGAAGCATGCATGAGAGCACCAGCTGTTCCGGACAACTGTGTGATCACTCTCTGTAAGCTGATGTGAACAAGACCTTTTAAACAGGTCAACATTCTCAAGGCCGCAGGGCCAAAAGGATTACCAGGACGTGTACTCCGAGCATGCGCTGACCATCTGGCAAATGTCTTCACTGACATGTTCAACCTATCCCTGCCTGAGTCTGTAATACCAACATGTTTCAAGCAGACCACCATAGTACCTGTGCCCAAGAAAGCAAAGGTAACCTTCCTAAATGACTACCGCCAAGTAGCACTCACATTGATAGCCATGGAGTGCTATGAAAGGCTGGCCATCAACACTGTCATGCCAGAAACCCTAGACCACCCCAACAGATCCACAGAAGATGCAGCCAACGGGTTTCTCCACGCATCGCGCCGACAGAAACAAACACCTTTCTGGTAAGAAGAGGGGTGGGGGCGTATGCCTTATGGCTAACGAGGCATGGTGCGATGAAAGAAACATACAGGAACTCAAATCCTTCTGTTCACCTGATTTAGAATTCCTCACAATCAAATGGAGACCGCATTATCTACCAAGAGAATTCTCTTCGATTATAATCACAGCCGTATATATCCCCCCCCAAGCAGACACATCGATGGCTCTGAACAAACTTTATTTAACTCTTTGCAAACTGGAAACCATTTATCCGGAGGCTGCATTCATTGTTGCTGGGGATTTTAACAAGGCTAATCTGAAAACAAGACTCCCTAAATTTTATCAGCATATCGATTGCGCAACCAGGGGTGGAAAAACCTGGATAAGTTCATCAGAGTTAACTGGCTCTCATGAGGACCACCACAGGAAATGAAGACCCAGAGTTACCTCTGCTGCAGAGGATACATTCATTAGATACCATCCTCAGAAATTGCTGCCCCAAATAAATGCTTCAGAGTTCAAGTAAGTTAGGCCTTCGTTGGCGAATTACTGCAAAGAAACCACTACTAAAGGACACCAATAAGAAGAGACTTGCTTGGGCCAAGAAACATGAGCAATAGACATTAATTAGACCTGTGGAAATCTGTCCTTTTGAGTCCAAATTTTAGATTTTTGGTTCCAACCGTCGTGTTTTTGTGAGATGCAGAGTAGGTGAACGGATGATCTCTGCATGTGTGGTTCCCACCGTGAAGCATGGAAGAGGTGTGATGGTGTGGGGGTGCTTTGCTGGTGACACTCAGTTGTTTAAAAAAGAAACAAATATTCAAAGCACACTTAACCACCATGGCTACCACAGCATTCTGCAGCAATACACCCTCCCATCTGGTTTGCTCTTAGTGGGATTATCATTTGTTTTTCAACAGGACAATGACCCAACACACCCCTTGGATGCTATTTGACCAAGGAGAGTGATGGAGTGCTGTATCAGATGACCTGGCCTCCACAATCACCCGAACTCAATCCTAATTGAGATGGTTTGGGATGGGTTTGACCACAGAGTGAAGGAAAAGCAGCCAACAAGTGCTCAGAAAATGTGGGAACCTGAAAAGCATTCCAGGTGAAGCTGGTTGAGAGAATATCAAGATTTTGTAAAGCTGTCAAGGCAAAAGGGTGGAGACTTAACTACATATGTTATTTCATAGTTTTGATGTCTTCTCTATTAATCTACCATGTAGAAAATAGTAAAAACTAAGAAACTGTTGAATGAGTATGTGTCCAAACTTTGACTGGAACTGTATATACAAAAATATGTGGACCTTCAAAAACAGTCACACCTGTTGCTGGCCAGTGTATAAAATCGAGCACACAGCCATGCAATCTCCATAAACAAACATTGGCAGTATAGTTCAGTGACTTCCAACGTGGCACTGATGTTATTGTGAAGTGGAAACGTCTAGGAGCAACAACGGCTCAGCCGCGAAGTGGTAGGCCACACAAGCTTACAGAGCAGGACAGCCGAGTGCTGAAGCGCGTAGCGCATAAAAATACTCTGTCCTCGGTTTCAACACTCACTACCAAGTTCCAAACTGCCTCTGGAAGCAATGTCAGCACAATAAGTTCCAAACTGCCTTTGGAAGCAATGTCAGCACAATAAAAGTTTGTTGGGAGCTTTCCATGGTCGCACGCACACAAGCCTAAAATCATCATGCGCAACGCCAAGCGTCGGCTGGAGTGGCGTAAAGTTCACCGCCATTGGACTCTGGAGCAGTGGAAACACGTTCTCTGGAGTGATGAATAATGCTTCACCATCTGGCAGTCCGACAGATGAATCTGGTTTTGGCGGATGCCAGGAGAACGCTACCTGCCCCATTGCCTTGTGCCAACTGTACAATTTGGTGGAGAAGGAATCATGGTCTGGGGCTGTTTTTCATGGTTCGTACTAGGCCCCTTAGTTCCAGTGAAAGGGTGTCTTAATGCTGGACAGCCCTAGGTGTGTAGGGCTAGGCAGTCCTAGGCTTTCTGGGCTAGGCAGTCCTAGGCGTTCCGGGCTGGGCAGTCCTGGGCGTGCAGGGATGGGCAGTCCTAGGTGCTCTGCAGGCATGCAGGGCTGGGCAGTCCTAGGTGTGCTGTAGGTGTTCAGTGCGGGGTAGTCCTAGGTCTTCCGGGTTTGTCCTAGGTATTCCAGACAGTCCTAGGTGTTCCGGGCTGGGCCGTCCTAGCTGTTCCGCAGGTATTCTGGACAGTCCTAGGTGTTCCGGGCTGGACAGTCCTAGGTGTGCTGGACTGGGCAGTCCTAGGTGTGTAATACTGGGCAGTCCTAGGTGTGTAATACTGGGCAGTCCTAGGTGTGTAGGAATGGGCAGTCCTAGGTGTGTAGGACTGGGCAGTCCTAGGTGTGCTGGACTGGGCAGTCCTAGGTGTGCTGGACTGGGCAGTCCTAGGTGTGCAGGACTGGGCAGTCCTAGGTGTGCAGGACTGGGCAGTCCTAGGTGTGCTGCAGGTATTCTGGACAGTCCTAGGTGTTTCGGGCTGGGCAGTCCTAGGTGTGCAGGACTGGGCAGTCCTAGGTGTTTCGGGCTGGACAGTCCTAGGTGTTTCGGGCTGGGCAGTCCTAGGTGTGTAGGACTGGGCAGTCCTAGGTGTGTAGGACTGGGCAGTCCTAGGTGTGCTGCAGGTATTCTGGACAGTCCCAGGTGTTCCGCAGGTATTCTGGACAGTCCTAGGTGTGCAATACTGGGCAGTCCTATGTGTTTCGGGCTGGACAGTCCTAGGTGTTTCGGGCTGGACAGTCCTAGGTGTGCAGGGCTGGACTGTCCTAGGTGTGTAGGGCTGTGCAGTCCTAGGTGTTCTAGGCTGGGCCATCCTAGGTGTTCCGCAGGTTTTCTGGACAGTCCTAGGTGTTCCGGGCTGGGCAGTCCTAGGTGTGCAGGACTAGGTGTCAAGGACTGGGTAGTCCTCTGTGTGCAATACTGGGCAGTCCTAGGTGTTCTGGGCTTGGCAGTCCTAGATGTTCTGGGCTGGGCAGTCCTAGGTGTTCCGCAGGTTTTCTGGACAGTCCTAGGTGTTCCGGGCTGGGCAGTCCTAGGTGTGCAGGACTAGGTGTCAAGGACTGGGTAGTCCTCTGTGTGCAATACTGGGCAGTCCTAGGTGTTCTGGGCTTGGCAGTCCTAGATGTTCTGGGCTGGGCAGTCCTAGGTGTTCCGCAGGTATTCTGGACAGTCCTAGGTGTGCTGCAGGAATTCTGGGCTGGGCAGTCCTAGGTGTTCCGGGCTGGGCCGTCTTAGGTGTGCAGGACTGGGCAGTCCTAGGTGTACAGGACTGGGCAGTGCTAGGTGTGTAATACTGGGCAGTGCTAGGTGTGTAATACTGGTCAGTCCTAGGTGTGTAATACTGGGCAGTCCTAGGTGTGCAATACTGGGCAGTCCTAGGTGTGCAGGACTGGACAGTCCTAGGTGTGCAATACTGGACAGTCCTAGGTGTCCCGGGCTGGACAGTCCTAGGTGTGCAATACAGGACAGTCCTAGGTGTGCAATACTGGACAGTCCTAGGTGTTCTGGGCTGGGCAGTCCTAGGTGTGCTGCAGGTATTCTGGGCTGGACAGTCCTTGGTGTTCCGCAGGTATTCTGGACAGTCCTAGGTGCTCCGCAGGTATCCTGGGCTGGGTAGGTCCTAGGTGTTCCCGGCTGGACAGTCCTAGGTGTTCCGGGCTGGACAGTCCTAGGTGTTCCACAGGTATTCTGGGCTGGGCAGTCCTAGGTGTTCCGCAGGTATTCTGGGCTGGGTAGTCCTAGTTGTGCTGCAGGTATTCTGGGCTGGACAGTCCTTGGTGTTCCGCAGGTATTCTGGACAGTCCTAGGTGCTCCGCAGGTATCCTGGGCTGGGTAGTCCTAGGTGTTCCCGGCTGGACAGTCCTAGGTGTTCCGGGCTGGACAGTCCTAGGTGTTCCACAGGTATTCTGGGCTGGGCAGTCCTAGGTGTTCCGCAGGTAGTCTGGGCTGGGTAGTCCTAGGTGTTCCGCAGGTATTGTGGACAGTCCTAGGTGTTTCGCAGGTATTCTGGGCTGGTAGTCCTGGTAGTCCTAGGTGTGCTGCAGGTATTCTGGGCTGGACAGTCCTAGAAGTGGGATCCCAAGCTTATCTGCGTCCCTCTTTGGGGCAACAGTCCTAGGCATGCTCTGTGTCATCTTGGCAGTAATCCCCTACTGTAGGTGTGATGTGAGTAGTGTCGGCATTCCGAGGGGGTAGTCTACCATTGACAGTCCTATGTATGTACGATGAGGTCTGTGCAGGGGAAGCTGTGTCGGTGGGACTAGATGAAGAGGGCACTCTGGTGCCACCAGTCGAACTTTACGATCATCAGAACATGCTACACCTGGTGGCTGGAGCCCAGGTAGTTCAACTGACCTGAGAGAGGGAACACCAGAACTTATGGTTATAGGGAATGGTTTTACAAAGACAAACCGAGAATGTGTGTTCTCCAAACCAGGTTCATCACCATGACAACGAGGGAGCCCAAAATGAAATTTCTGTTTTTCTGTGATGTCCTTGCATCCCATCTACTCGCTGACTTTTCAACTGTTTTAGAGCCAAAAGTCCCCTCACACCTTCACCAAATGTATTTAAAGAAGGTTTGGAGAGAGGGACGCAAGAAATCAAGGGGGGAAAAAATGTATTGAGAAAAAAGGGGTTAACTCAACAGCTTACCTGGGAAGTAGCACTCAGGAACCTTAGCCGTTGTCCTTTACGTCTCTACGGCAACGATCACATGGGGCGGCAGGGTAGCCTAGTGGTTAGAGCGTTGGACGAGTAACCGGAAGGGGCGGCAGGGTTGCCTAGTGGTTAGAGCGTTGGACGAGTAACCGGAAGGGGCGGCAGGGTAGCCTAGTGGTTAGAGCGTTGGACGAGTAACCGGAAGGGGCGGCAGGGTAGCCTAGTGGTTAGAGCGTTGGACGAGTAACCGGAAGGGGCGGCAGGGTAGCCTAGTGGTTAGAGCGTTGGACGAGTAACCGGAAGGGGCGGCAGGGTAGCCTAGTGGTTAGGAGCGTTGGACGAGTAACCGGAAGGGGCGGCAGGGTAGCCTAGTGGTTAGAGCGTTGGACGAGTAACCGGAAGGGGCGGCAGGGTAGCCTAGTGGTTAGAGCGTTGGACGAGTAACCGGAAGGGGCGGCAGGGTAGCCTAGTGGTTAGAGCGTTGGACGAGTAACCGGAAGGGGCGGCAGGGTAGCCTAGTGGTTAGAGCGTTGGACGAGTAACCGGAAGGGGCGGCAGGGTAGCCTAGTGGTTAGAGCGTTGGACGAGTAACCGGAAGGGGCGGCAGGGTAGCCTAGTGGTTAGAGCGTTGGACGAGTAACCGGAAGGGGCGGCAGGGTAGCCTAGTGGTTAGAGCGTTGGACGAGTAACCGGAAGGGGCGGCAGGGTAGCCTAGTGGTTAGAGCGTTGGACGAGTAACCGGAAGGGGCGGCAGGGTAGCCTAGTGGTTAGAGCGTTGGACGAGTAACCGGAAGGGGCGGCAGGGTAGCCAGTGGTTAGAGCGTTGGACGAGTAACCGGAAGGGGCGGCAGGGTAGCCTAGTGGTTAGAGCGTTGACGAGTAACCGGAAGGGGCGGCAGGGTAGCCTAGTGGTTAGAGCGTTGGACGAGTAACCGGGAAGGGGCGGCAGGGTAGCCTAGTGGTTAGAGCGTTGGACGAGTAACCGGAAGGGGCGGCAGGGTAGCCTAGTGGTTAGAGCGTTGGACGAGTAACCGGAAGGGCGGCAGGGTAGCCTAGTGGTTAGAGCGTTGGACCGAGTAACCGGAAGGGGCGGCAGGGTAGCCTAGTGGTTAGAGCGTTGGACGAGTAACCGGAAGGGGCGGCAGGGTAGCCTAGTGGTTAGAGCGTTGGACGAGTAACCGGAAGGGGCGGCAGGGTAGCCTAGTGGTTAGAGCGTTGGGACGAGTAACCGGAAGGGGCGGCAGGGTAGCCTAGTGGTTAGAGCGTTGGACGAGTAACCGGAAGGGGCGGCAGGGTAGCCTAGTGGTTAGAGCGTTGGACGAGTAACCGGAAGGGGCGGCAGGGTAGCCTAGTGGTTAGAGCGTTGGACGAGTAACCGGAAGGGGCGGCAGGGTAGCCTAGTGGTTAGAGCGTTGGACGAGTAACCGGAAGGGGCGGCAGGGTAGCCTAGTGGTTAGAGCGTTGGACGAGTAACCGGAAGGGGCGGCAGGGTAGCCTAGTGGTTAGAGCGTTGGACGAGTAACCGGAAGGGGCGGCAGGGTAGCCTAGTGGTTAGAGCGTTGGACGAGTAACCGGAAGGGGCGGCAGGGTAGCCTAGTGGTTAGAGCGTTGGACGAGTAACCGGAAGGGGCGGCAGGGTAGCCTAGTGGTTAGAGCGTTGGACGAGTAACCGGAAGGTTACTGACAAGGTAGCTGACAAGGTACAAATCTGTCGTTCTGCCCCTGAACAGGCAGTTAACCCACTGTTCCTAGACCAGTTAACCCACTGTTCCTAGACCAGTTAACCCACTGTTCCTAGACCAGTTAACCCACTGTTCCTAGACCAGTTAACCCACTGATCCTAGACCAGTTAACCCACTGTTCCTAGACCAGTTAACCCACTGTTCCTAGACCAGTTAACCCACTGTTCCTAGACCAGTTAACCCACTGTTCCTAGACCAGTTAACCCACTGATCCTAGACCAGTTAACCCACTGTTCCTAGACCAGTTAACCCACTGTTCCTAGACCAGTTAACCCACTGTTCCTAGACCAGTTAACCCACTGATCCTAGACCAGTTAACCCGCTGTTCCTAGACCAGTTAACCCACTGTTCCTATCCCAGTTAACCCACTGTTCCTAGACCAGTTAACCCACTGATCCTAGACCAGTTAACCCACTGTTCCTAGACCAGTTAACCCGCTGTTCCTAGACCAGTTAACCCACTGTTCCTAGACCAGTTAACCCACTGTTCCTAGGCCAGTTAACCCACTGTTCCTAGACCAGTTAACCCACTGTTCCTAGACCAGTTAACCCACTGTTCCTAGACCAGTTAACCCACTGTTCCCAGGCCGTCATTGAACATAAGAATTTGTTCTTAACTGACTTGCCTGGTTAAATAAAGGTAAAATAAAAAAAA
>NW_027008772.1:0-65000 GCF_036934945.1 Oncorhynchus masou masou
TTTGGTGAAGGGATACAGAGTGACTGATAGTCTTGGTGAAGGATGCAGAGTGACTGAAACTCTTGGTGAAGACTGAAACTCTTGGTACAGAGTGACTGCTAGTCTTGGTGAAGGGATACAGAATGACTGATAGTCTTGGTGAAGGGATGCAGAGTGACTGAAACTCTTGGTGAAAGATGCACAGAATGACTGATAGTCTTGGTGAAGGGATACAGAGTGACTGAAACTCTTGGTGAAGAGATACAGAGTGACTGATAGTCTTGGTGAAGGGATACAGAGTGACTGAAACTCTTGGTGAAGATACAGAGTGACTGATAGTCTTGGTGAAGGGATACAGAGTGACTGATAGTCTTGGTGAAGGGATACAGAGTGACTGATAGTCTTGGTGAAGTGATACAAGTGACTGATAGTCTTGGTGAAGGGATACAGAACCTGAAAGTCTACCTTTGGTGAAGGGATACAGAGTGACTGATAGTCTTGGTGAAAGGATACAGAGTGACTGATAGTCTTGGTGAAGGGATACAGAGTGACTGATAAGTCTTGGTGAAGGGATACAGAGTGACTGATAGTCTTAGGTAGAAAGGATACAGAGTGACGGATAGTCTTGGTAAAGGGATACAGAGTAACTGAAACTCTAGGTGAAGGGATACAGAGTGACTGATAGTCTTGGTGAAGAAGAGATACAGAGTGACTGATAGTCTTGGTGAAGAGATACAGAGTGACTGAAACTCTTGGTGAAGGGATACAGAGTGACTGAAAGTCTTGGTGAAGAGATACAGAGTGACTGAAACTCTTGGTAAGGGATACAGAGTGACTGATAGTCTTGGTGAAGGGATACAGAGTGACTGATAGTCTTGGTGAAGGGATACAGAGTGACTGAAAGTCTTGGTAAAGGGATACAGAGAAACTGAAACTCTAGGTGAAGAGATACAGAGTGACTGATAGTCTTGGTGAAGAGATACCCGAGTGACTGATAGTCTTGGTGAAGAGATACAGAGTGACTGAAACTCTTGGTGAAGAGGATACAGAGTGACTGAAAGTCTTGGTGAAGATACAGAGTGACTGAAACTCTTGGTAAAGGGATACAGAGTGACTGATAGTCTTGGTGAAGGATACAGAGTGACTGATAGTCTTGTGAAGAGATACAGAGTGACTGATAGTCTTGGTGAAGGGATACAGAGTGACTGAAACTCTTGGTAAAGGGATACAGAGTATTTGATAGTCTTGGTGAAGAGATACAGAGTGACTGAAACTCTTGGTAAAGGGATACAGAGTGACTGATAGTCTTGGTGAAGGGATACAGAGTGACTGATGAGTCTTGGTGAAAGGATACAGAGTGACTGATAGTCTTGGTGAAGGGATACAAGAGTGACTGATAGTCTTAGTGAAGGGATACAGAGTGACTGATAGTCTTGGTGAAAGGATACAGAATGACGGATAGTCTTGGTAAAGGGATACAGACTAACTGAAACTCTAGGTTAAGGGATACAGAGTGACTGATAGTCTTGGTGAAGGGATACAGAGTGACTGAAACTCTTGGTGAGAAGGGATACAGAGTGACTGATAGTCTTGGTGAAGAGATACAGAGTGACTGAAACTCTTGGTGAAGGGATACAGAGTGACTGAAAGTCTTGGTGAAGAGATACAGAGTGACTGAAACTCTTGGTAAAGGGACCACAAGGGTGACTGATAGTCTTGGTGAAGGATCCAGAGTGACTGATAGTCTTGGTGAAGGGATACAGAGTGACTGAAAGTCTTGGTAAAGGGATACAGAGAAACTGAAACTCTGGGTGAGATGCAGAGTGACTGATAGTCTTGGTGAAAGAGATACAGAGTGACTGATAGTCTTGGTGAAGAGATACAGAGTGACTGAAACTCTTGGTGAAGGGATACAGAGTGACTGAAAGTCTTGGTGAAAGAGATACAGAGTGACTGGAAACTCTTGGTAAAGGGATACAGAGTGACTGATAGTCTTGGTGAAGAGGATACAGAGTGACTGATAGTCTTGGTGAAGAGATACAGAGTGACTGATAGTCTTGGTGAAGGGATACAGAGTGACTGATAGTCTTGGTGAAAGGATACAGAGTGACTGATAGTCTTGGTGAAGGGATACAGAGTGACTGATAGTCTTGGTGAAGGGATACAGAGTGACTGATAGTCTTGGTGAAAGGATACAGAATGATGGATAGTCTTGGTAAAGGGATACAGACTAACTGAAACTCTAGGTGAAGGGATACAGAGTGACTGATAGTCTTGGTGAAGGGATACAGAGTGACTGAAACTCTTGGTGAAGGGATACAGAGTGACTGATAGTCTTGGTGAAGGATACAGAGTGACTGAAACTCTTGATGAAAGAGGATACAGAGTGACTGAAACTCTAGGTGAAGTGATACAGAGTAACTGAAACTCTAGGTGAAGTGATACAGAGTGACTGAAACTCTTGGTGAAGAGATACAAGAGTGACTGATAAGTCTACCTTTGGTAAAGGGATACAGAGTGACTGATAGTCTTGGTGAAGGGATGCAAGTGAGTACAGAAAGTCTTGGTGAAGTGATACAGAGTGACTGATAGTCTTGGTGAAGGGATACAGAGTGACTGATAGTCTTGGTGAAGTGATACAGAGTGACTGATAGTCTTGGTGAAGGGATACAGAGTGACTGATAGTCTTGGTGAAGGGATACAGAGTGACTGATAGTCTTGGTGAAGGGATACAGAGTGACTGAAAGTCTAGCTTTAAGTGAATCAGTGCATAAACACGTGACAATTTGGTATTTAATTGGATCCCCATTGGCAGATTATGCTTCAGAATGATGGGGTTATCACTTCAGAATGATGAGGATATCACTACAGAATGATGAGGTTATCAAGAATGATGAGGTTATCACTTCAGAATGATGAGGTTATCACTTCAGAATGATGAGGTTATCACTTCAGAATGATGAGGTTATCACTTCAGAATGATGAGGTTATCACTTCAGAATGATGAGGGTTACCACTTCAGAATGATGAGGTTATCAATAATGATGAGGTTATCACTTCAGAATGATGGGGTTATCACTTCAGAATGATGAGGATTATCACTTCAGAATGATGAGTTATCACTTCAGAATGATGGGTTATCACTTCAGAATGATGAGGTTATCACTTCAGAATGATGATTATCACTTCAGAATGATGAAGTTATCACTTCAGAATGATGAGATTTATCACTTCAGAATGATATGAGGTTATCAAGAATGATGAGGTTATCACTTCAGAATGATGATGTTATCCCTTCAGAATGATGAGGCTATCGCTTAAGAATGATGAGTTATCACTTCAGAATGATGAGGTTATCACTTCAGAATGATGAGGTTATCACTTCAGAATGATGAGGTTATCACTTCAGAATGATGAGGGTATCACTTCAGAATGATGAGGGTATCACTTCAGAATGATGAGGTCTCTTGTTATCACTTCAGAATGATGGTAGGGTTATCACTTCAGAATGATGAGGTTATCAAGAATGATGAGGTTATCTTCAGAATGATGAGGTTATCACTTCAGAATGATGAGGTTATCAAGAATGATGAGGTTATCACTTCAGAATGATGAGTTATCACTTCAGAATGATGAGGCTATCACTTCAGAATGATGAGGTTATCACTTCAGAATGATGAGGTTATCACTTCAGAATGATGAGGTTATCACTTCAGAATGATGAGGTTATCACTTCAGAATGATGAGGTTATCTTCAGAATGAGGCTATCACTTCAGAATGATGAGGTTATCTTCAGAATGATGAGGTTATCACTTCAGAATGATGAGGATTATCACTTCAGAATGATGAAGGTTATCACTTCAGATTGATGAGGCTATCACTTCAGAATGATGAGGTTATCACTTCAGAATGATGAGGATTATCACTTCAGAATGATGAGGTTATCACTTCAGAATGATGAAGTTTATCACTTCAGAATGATGAGGTTATCACTTCAGAATGATGGGTTATCACTTCAGAATGATGAGGTTATCACTTCAGAATGATGAGGTTATCCAAGAATGATGAGGTTATCACTAGAATGATGAGGTTATCACTTCAGAATGATGAGGTTATCTTCAGAATGATGAGGTTATCACTTCAGAATGATGAGGTTATCAAGAATGATGAGGTTATCACTTCAGAATGATGAGGTTATCAAGAATGATGAGGTTATCACTTCAGAATGATAAGGTTATCACTTCAGAATGATGAGGTTATCACTTCAGAATGATGAGGTTATCACTTCAGAATGATGAGGAGGTTATCCTTCAGAATGATGAGGATATCACTTCAGAATGATGAGGTTACCACTTCAGGTTATCAAGAATGATGAGGTTATCACTTCAGAATGATGAGGTTATCAAGAATGATGAGAGTTATCACTTCAGAAATGATCAAGAATGATGAGGTTATCACTTCAGAATGATGAGGTTATCACTTCAGAATGATGAGGTTATCACTTCAGAATGATGAGGTTATCACTTCAGAATGATGAGTTATCACTTCAGAATGATGAGGTTATCACTTCAGAATGATGAGGTTATCACTTCAGAATGATGAGGTTATCACTTCAGAATATAGAAAACGTTTGGAAAATACTTCTGTAAACTTTGGGATAGGAGTGCTGCAGTCTAACTTGATAATGAACATGACAAGGACAACATTAAACGCGGAGTATTCACAATTACATAAGAGCAGTGTAACCTATTCTCTTTCATTCTCTATTCTCACCGCTCTCGCTTACCTCCCCCTCTCTTGCCTCTCTCCTCTTCCCATCTCCTGACCCCCGCTCCCTCCCTGCCCTCCCTCTCTCTCTCTGCCCTTTCCTCCCTTCCTTCCCTTCCATTCCCTTCCCTTCCCCCTTCCCTTCCCTTCCCTTCCTTCCCTTCCCTTCCTTCCTTCCTTCCCTTCCCTTCCCTTCCCTTCCCTTCCTCCCCTCTCCTCTCCCTCTCCCTCTCTCTCTTCTCCTCTTCCCTTCCCCTCCCCTCCCTTTCCGCTCCCCTCCCCTCCCTCGCTTCCCTCCCCTCCCCCCTCCCTCCCCTCCCCCTTCCCTTCCCTTCCCTTCCCCTCCCTCCCTTCCCTTCCTCCCTCCCTTCCCCTTCCTTCCTTCCCCTCCCCCCCTCCCTTCCCTTCCCTTCCCTTCCCTTCCCTTCCCCTTCCCTTCCCTCCCTCCCTCCCTCCTCCTCCCCTTCACTTCCCTTCCCTCCCCTCTCCCTCCCTCCCTCCCCTCCCTCCCTCCCTCCCTCCCTCCCTCCCTCCCCCCCTCCCTCCCCTCCCTCCCCTTCCTTCCCTCCCCTCCTCCCTCCCTTCCCTCCCTCCCCTCCCCCCCCTTCCCTTCCCTCCCTCCCTCCCCTCCCTTCCCTTCCTCCCCTTCCCCCTCCCCCCCCTCCCTTCCCCTCCCTTCCTCCCCCAGCCTTCCCCTCCAGTTGCCAGAACCAGGCCTTCCCGTCACCTGTCCGTTGTTCTGGACTGAGTTTGAAGGTCACTGCTACCGTTTCTTCCCTCTGAACCGTGCCTGGGCCGAGGCTGACCTGTACTGTGCTGAATTCTCCAACGGTCTCAAGTCTGCCAAACTCACCTCCGTACACAGGTGAGAGGATACCTGTCCATATACACACACACAAAGGTCCACACACTGCCACACTACAGGTGAGAGGATACACACACACACACACACACACACACACACACACACACACACACACACACACACACACACACACACACACACACACACACACACACACACACACACACACACACACACACACACACACACACACACACACACACACACACACAGACACCTCTCTCTAACTCTAACCATCCCTTGTCTGAATTCTCAGCTGGGAGGAGAATGTGTTCGTCTTCACGATCTCGTCAACAGCCGTATCCCAGGGATACCAACAGACATATGGATCGGCCTTCACGACAGGAGACAGGTAAGCACTGAGGGTTCAAACGTTCCAGGATCTTTCCCAGAATTCCCAGGATTCTGGATTTCCTGCTTATTCCCTCCCGGAATCTTCTGGGTCGTTTTCCAGAAACCCTATTAAACACCACTGGATAATCACTACCTCGTATGTTGTCGACAAACACACTGTACGTGTCTTTTAAGGTAATGTTCTCTGGGGTTGACATCTGCAGCAGTTATCGTGAATTCCATCTCTGCAGATGTCTCCTCAGACGTAATACAAACAATCTTCCAACTAGGATTTATGGTACCAGTCAAACCTACTCATTCAAGGGTTTTTCTTTATTTATTTTTACTATTTTCTAAATTGTAGAATAATAGGGAAGACTTTAAACTTCGAAATAGCACATATGGAATCAAGTTGTAACCAAAAATGTGTTAAACAAATTAAAACTGATTTTAGATTTTAGATTCTTCAAAGTAGCCACCCTTTGCCTTGATGACAGCTTTTCACACTCTTGGCATTCTCTCAACCAGCTTCATCTGGAATGCTTTTCCCAGATTATTGAAGGAGTTCACACATAAGCTGAGTACTTGTTGGCTGCTTTTCCTTTACTCTGCAGTCCAACTCATCCCAAACCATCTCAATTGGGTTGAGGTCAGGTGATTGTGGAGGCCAGGTCATCTGATGCAGCACTCCATCACTCTCCTTCTTGGTAAAATAGCCCTTACACACAGCCTGGAGGGGTGTTGGGTCATTTTCCTGTTGAAAATCAAATGATAGTCTCACTAAGCCAAAACCAGATGGGATGGCGTATTGCTGCAGAATGCTGTGGTAGCCATGCTGGTTAAGTGTGCCTTGAATTCTATATAAATCAAAGACAGTGTCACCAGCAAAGCACCCCCACACCATCATACCTCCTCCTCCATGCTTCACGGTGGGAACCGGCATGCGCAGATCATCCGTTCACTGACTCTGCGTCTCACAAAGACACGGCGGTTTGGAACCAAAAATGTGGACTTGGTCTTTTACCAAATAGGGCTATTGTCTGTATACCACCCCTACCTTCTCACAACACAACCAATTGGCTGAAAGAAATACATTCCACAAATGTACTTTTAACAAGGCACACCTGTTAATTGAAATGCATTCCAGGTGACTACCTCATGAAGCTGGTTGAGAGAATGCCAAGAGTATACAAAGCTGTCATCAAGGCAAAGGCTGGCTACTTTGGAAGAATCTCAAATGTAAAATATATATTTTGATTTGTTTAACACTTTCTTGCTTACTACATGATTCCGTATGTGTTATTTCATAGTTTTTATGTCTTAACTATTATTCTACAATGTGAAAATAGTAAAACAAATTAAAACACTGTGTTGAAAATGCTGTGCCTTCCTCTCGGCACTAAGAATAGATTTAGGAAGCTATAGAAATGCATGTATTAATGTTTACATTCGATTTGGACACTCATTATTTTACAGGCATCTGAATGCATACTGTTAAAGTATATTATGTGTACATAAAAATGTAAAATTAAAAAATATATTAAAAAAACATTTACTTTAAAGTAAACATTTTATAGATTACTATATATCTACCCAGCAAACCAAAATAGTTTTTGTGAAAGTTCCCAGAACATTCGTTAGGGCGGCAAATGTTCTCATAAGACAAAAACTATCCAGTTGTGCTAATGATAAGACAATGTTTGTGTGAACGTTTGTCTGATGCTTCCAGAACGTTCCCACTCACATTAAGTTGTGGCAGTGTGTTTTAAAAACATTATTACATCATCTGGAAACCTAATGCAAGAGAACGTTTGGGGAATTCTTCTTGGTGATTGTTCCCTCATCTGGAAACCTCATGAGAACGTTTGGGGAATTCTTTGGTGATTGTTACATCATCTGGAAACCTAATGAGAACGTTTGGGAATTCTTCTTTGGTGATTGTTACATCATCTGGAAAACCTAATGAGAACGTTTGGGGAATTCTTCTTTGGTGATTGTTACATCATCTGGAAACCTCATGAGAACGTTTGGGGAATTCTTATTTGGTGATTGTTACATCATCTGGAAACCTCATGAGAACGTTTGGGGAATTCTTCTTTGGTGATTGTTACATCATCTGGAAACCTCATGAGAACGTTTGGGGAATTCTTCTTTGGTGATTGTTACATCATCTGGAAACTCATGAGAACGTTTGGGGAATTCTTCTTGGTGATTGTTACAGATGTTGTGTATAACGTTTAGTGAACGTTCCAAACATTCCAATGAGAATTCAGTTAAAATTGTTTTAGGAATAATTATTTGAATGTTTTTGGGACATTATAATCCTAATGTTAGATAAAACACCAACTAGAAATGAATGGAAATCTAAGCTAATATTCTAGGAACGTTCCCAGTTTGCTGGATATGCTAATAGATCCCAGAGGGTTTACTTCTAACAGTACCAACAACTAGAACAGTCATGGTAGAAATAGTTTTAGTTACTTAGCTCCGTGGTCCTGGAATTCTCTCCTGAACATTTTGAAATTTGATGATCTATTTTCGTCTATGGAGTTTCAAACATTTGATCGTGTATATACCATAGAAGAGTGTAATTGTCTTTAGGACAGCTGTTTTAGTCAAGACTTTCATGTTTTTTAACGTAAAATGTTTTTGTTGTACTGTATGTGTGTTTATAGTTTTGTTTAATGTTGTGTTAGTGTCTGTAAGTTGTTTTGTCTGAAACGTTGTTTCCCTTGCTGTCTATTGGACCAGGTCTCTTGGAAAAGAGATGTTATCTCAATGAGAAAATCCCTGTATAAATAACGATCAAATAAAAACAAAATGAATCCAACAGGAGCCTGTCAGTCCAGCTCTATAGGAAGCCAGTCTGACGTAGATATTTCACTCTAGAACTGAAAGGCTGGTTCATTAACACACTGCTGGTAAACCCACTGCAGAGTCACCAAGCCATCACCTCCAGAGATAGAGAACTAGACAGGGCCTACGTCCCAAATGACACCCCTTATTCCTATAGTAGTCTACTGTTGATCAGAGGAGAGCTCGTCTCTGGTCAAATGTAATGCACTACGAAGGAACAGGAATCCATTGAGCACGCAGACCCGGGTTTGTTTGGTTTAGCCAGGGTTGGTGTTGATTATCACTAATGGGGCGGCAGCGTAGCCTAGTGGTTAGAGCGTTGGACTAGTAACCGGAAGGTTGCAAGTTCAAATCCCTGAGCTGACAAGGTACAAATCTGTCGTTCTGAACAGGCAGGTAACGCACTGTTCCTAGGCATTGTGAATAAAAATGTGTTCTTCTTAACTGACTTGCCTAGTTAAATAAAGGTAATAGTGTTAGGATGCAGACTCAGGATTGTGTGATTATCACTAATGTCATCCAGTCTGTATATCTGCTCCCTCCCTTTAAATGGACCAGGGGTAGAAGTCCCTTTATGAATAGATCTAGGATCAGTTTTACACTTCTCCCTATCCTAACCTTAACCGTTAGGGTTGTAAAACACTAAGCTGTCCCCAGATCAGTGGTGTTTCTAACCTCTGGTGTTTGAACCAGCCGTCATAACTACAAGTACAACTCTCATGGGAAACAGCTAACAGGTCATATCTGACGGGCAAACCTCTTATTTACTTTCCAAAACGGGCTGAAATGAGGTCACAGTTGAGAGGAGAGTCAGAGTTGGATTAGGGTCAGTTTTAGGTTTAGCTAAACTTCTCTTTTCATTAAAGCAGTCTGCCCAGGTTGTTACATGTACCATGTCATACTATTCCTCACTGTAGGAGGGGCACTCTGGAGTGGACCGACGGCAGTAACTATGGATACAGCTACTGGGATGGCAACCAGCCTGACGACGGCATACACCGCATCCCCGAAAAGGAAGACTGTGTCGAGATCTGGTACAGGCAGAACAGCGGTGAGACACACACAGGCGCGATAATGCATAAACACACAGGCAGTCAATAATGCATAAACACACACAGGCAGTCAATAATGCATAAACACACACAGGCAGTCAATAATGCATAAACACACACAGGCAGTCAATAAGCATAAACACACACAGGCAGTCAATAATGCATAAACACACACAGGCAGTCAATAATGCATAAACACACACAGGCAGTCAATAATGCATAAACACACACAGGCAGTCAATAATGCATAAACACACACAGGCAGTCAATAATGCATAAACACACACAGGCAGTCAATAATGCATAAACACACACAGGCAGTCAGTAATGCATAAACACACAGGCAGTCAATAAGCATAAACACACACAGGCAGTCAATAAGCATAAACACACACAATAATGCATACACACAGTGTATTACCCAATAAAACATGACTGAGGTAGGGGATGACCTACAGGTTCATGGTTGAGCCTGGGATGACCTACAGGTTCATGATTGAGCCTGGGGATGACCTACAGGTTCATGGTTGAGCCTGGGGATGACCTACAGGTTCATGATTGAGCCTGGGGATGACCTACAGGTTCATGGTTGAGCCTGGGGATGACCTACAGGTTCATGATTGAGCCTGGGGATGACTACAGGTTCATGATTGAGCCTGGGGATGACCTACAGGTTCATGGTTGAGCCTGGGGATGACCTACAGGTTCATGATTGAGCCTGGGGATGACCTACAGGTTCATGATTGAGCCTGGGGATGACCTACAGGTTCATGATTGAGCCTGGGGATGACCTACAGGTTCATGATTGAGCCTGGGGATGACCTGCAGGTTCATGATTGAGCCTGGGGATGACCTACAGGTTCATGATTGAGCCTGGGGATGACCTACAGTTCATGATTGAGCCTGGGGATGACCTACAGGTTCATGATTGAGCAAGGGGATGACCTACAGGTTCATGATTGAGCCTGGGATGACCTACAGGTTCATGATTGAGCCTGGGGATGACCTACAGGTTCATGATTGAGCCAGGGGATGACCTACAGGTCCATGATTGAGCCAGGGGATGACCTACAGGTTCATGATTGAGCCAGGGATACCCCTAAAGGTTCATAATTGGTCATTTCGGATGTATTTCTCTGAGTTTCTGTCCAAGTATGTGTCCCTGCTGATCACACACACACACACACACACACACACACACACACACACACACACACACACACACACACACACACACACACACACACACACACACACACAAATGCACACGCACACACACACACACACACACACACACACAAACACGCACACACACAAATGCACACGCACACACACAACTGGGTGCCAGAACAGACACCTGTGTAATGAGTCACACACACAAACAAAACACACACACACACATACGTCCGTAGCTGATGAGTCAGTCAGTCAATGTGGTGTTGCTTTGTCTCTAACAGCGCTGTGTGTGTGTGTGTAAGTTTCTGACAGCGCTGAGGTCCTGGAATGATAACAGCTGTGACAAAGCCTTTCCCTTCGTGTGCAAGATCCCCACAGTGGACAACTAGACCTCCGGGGTCCAACACACACACACACACACACACACACACACACACACACACACACACACACACACACACACACACACACACACACACACACACACACAGAGAGCCCCACTGAAAACGATGATATTGGGACCTTTCTTGCTGCTGTTGTTGCCTTCTCCTTCCTCAACCTCCCTCTCTTTCTTTCTCCTCTCTCCTCCATCCCTTTCTTCTTATCTTCCCTCAACCCTCCCTCTCTTCATCTCCTACCTCACCCTCTCCTCTCTTCTTCTCCGCCCCTCAACCTCCCCTCTTCTCCTTCATCTCAACCTCCCTCTCTTCTTCCTCCCCTCCCCTCCCTCCCTCCCTCCCTCCCTCCCTCCCTCCCTCCCTCCTCCCTCCCTCCCTCCCTCCCTCCCTCCCTCCCTCCCTCCCTCCTCCCTTCCATAGTATAAATGCACTAGGTATTGAATAGGGTGCCATTCACGACATCACACACAAAGGAATACATGGGACTTATCATGTGAAGGCCAGTCATCAACCATCCTTCCTTCCTTCCCTCTCCATCGCTCATCCCTCATCCTTCATCCCTCATCCCTTCTTCCTTCTTCTTTCTTTCCTTCCTTCCTTCCTTCTTCCTCCATCTCTCCTTTCTTCCATCCTTCCATCTCTCCTTCCTTCCTTCCATCAATCCTCATTCCTTTCCTCAATCCCTTCTTCCTTTCCTCGATCCCTCTGCTTTTTTCTTGAAAAGTAGGTATCTGTTAGAAGTTGGACTGCCGGGTGTCTCAGCAGTCTGCATTCTGGTTCTGAAGCAGCCGGTCCTTCAGCATTCTGTTCTGAAGCAGCGGTTCTTCAGTCTGCATTCTGTTCTGAAGCAGCGGTCCTTCAGCAGTCTGCATTCTGTTCTGAAGCAGCCCGGTCCTTCAGCATTCTGTTCTGAAGCAGCCGGTCCTTCAGCAGTCTGTTCTGAAGCAGCCGGTCCTTCAGCAGTCAGCATTCTGTTCTGAAGCAGCCCGGTCCTTCAGCATTCTGTTCTGAAGCAGCCGGTCCTTCAGCATTCTGTTCTGAAGCAGCGGTCCTTCAGCATTCTGTTCTGAAGCAACCCGGTCCTTCAGCATTCTGTTCTGAAGCAGCCGGTCCTTCAGCAGTCTGCATTCTGTTCTGAAGCAGCCCGGTCCTTCAGCAGTCTGCATTCTGTTCTGAAGCAGCCGGTCCTTCAGCAGTCAGCATTCTGTTCTGAAGCAGCCGGTCCTTCAGCAGTCTGCATTCTGTTCTGAAGCAGCCGGTCCTTCAGCAGTCTGCATTCTGTTCTGAAGCAGCCGGTCCTTCAGCAGTCTGCATTCTGTTCTGAAGCAGCTGGTCCTTCAGCAGTCTGCATTCTGTTCTGAAGCAGCCGGTCCTTCAGCAGTCTGCATTCTGTTCTGAAGCAGCCGGTCCTTCAGCAGTCTGCATTCTGTTCTGAAGCAGCCGGTCCTTCAGCAGTCTGCGTTCTGTTCTGAAGCAGCCGGTCCTTCAGCAGTCTGCATTCTGTTCTGGAAGCAGCCCGGTCCTTCAGCAGTCTGCATTCTGTTCTGAAGAAGCTGGTCCTTCAGCAGTCTGCATTCTGTTCTGAAGCAGCCGGTCCTTCAGCATTCTGTTCTGAAGCAGCCCGGTCCTTCAGCAGTCTGCATTCTGTTCTGAAGCAGCTGGTCCTTCAGCAGTCTGCATTCTGTTCTGAAGCAGCCGGTCCTTCAGCAGTCTGCATTCTGTTCTGAAACAGGCGGTCCTTCAGCAGTCTGCATTCTGTTCTGAAGCAGCCGGTCCTTCAGCATTCTGTTCTGAAGCAGCCCAGTCCTTCAGCAGTCTGCATTCTGTTCTGAAGCAGCCGGTCCTTCAGCATTCTGTTCCTGAAGCAGCCCAGTCCTTCAGCAGTCTGCATTCTGTTCTGAAGCGGCCGGTCCTTCAGCAGTCTGCATTCTGTTCTGTAGCAGCCGGTCCTTCAGCAGTCTGCATTCTGTTCTGAAGCAGCGGTCCTTCAGCATTCTGTTCTGAAGCAGCCGGTCCTTCAGCAGTCTGTTCTGTAGCAGCCGGTCCTTCAGCAGTCTGCATTCTGTTCTGAAGCAGCGGTCCTTCAGCAGTCTGTTCTGTAGCAGCCGGTCCTTCCAGCAGTCTGCATTCTGTTCTGAAGCAGCGGTCCTTCAGCAGTCTGTTCTGTAGCAGCCCAGTCCTTCAGCAGTCTGCATTCTGTTCTGAAGCAGCCGGTCCTTCAGCAGTCTGCATTCTGTTCTGTAGCAGCCGGTCCTTCAGCAGTCTGCATTCTGTTCTGAAGCAGCCCGGTCCTTCAGCATTCTGTTTCTGAAGCAGCGGTCCTTCAGCAGTCTGCATTCTGTTCTGTAGCAGCGGTCCTTCAGCAGTCTGCATTCTGTTCTGAAGCAGCCCGGTCCTTCAGCATTCTGTTCTGAAGCAGCCGGTCCTTCAGCAGTCTGCATTCTGTTCTGTAGCAGCGGTCCTTCAGCAGTCTGCATTCTGTTCTGAAGCAACCGGTCCTTCAGCAGTCTGCATTCTGTTCTGAAGCAGCCGGTCCTTCAGCATTCTGTTCTGAAGCAGCCCGGTCCTTCAGCAGTCTGCATTCTGTTCTGAAGCAGCCCGGTCCTTCAGCAGTCTGCATTCTGTTCTGAAGCAGCCCGGTCCTTCAGCAGTCTGCATTCTGTTCTGAAGCAGCGGTCCTTCCGCATTCTGTTCTGAAGCAGCCGGTCCTTCAGCAGTCTGCATTCTGTTCTGAAGCAGCCCGGTCCTTCAGCAGTCTGCATTCTGTTCTGAAGCAGCCCGGTCCTTCAGCAGTCTGCATTCTGTTCTGAAGCAGCCGGTCCTTCAGCAGTCTGCATTCTGTTCTGAAGCAGCCGGTCCTTCAGCAGTCTGTTCTGGCAGCCGGTCCTTCAGCAGTCTGCATTCTGTTCTGAAGCAGCCGGTCCTTCAGCATTCTGTTCTGAAGCAGCCGGTCCTTCAGCAGTCTGCGTTCTGTCCTGTGTTCCTTCTCACCTCTTCACCCTGCAGCCCTGTTACCACTAAGATACTTTGATGTTTGGTCAACTCTCAAATGGTACCCTATTCCCCTATGTAAGAGACACAACTTTATGACAGAGCTCTATGTGACTCAGGGTCAACAGTAGTGCACTGTAAAAGGAACTAGTGTGCTATTTGAGACAGTTGTTGTTGATGTGTATGTGTGAACGTTTACATGTACTCCCATGTAGTAGATCTAGGAACAATAACCAATACTTTGATCAATTCTTTAATACATTTAATAAGAAAAACAGACTGTGGTTGTTTTGTGTCTTGACTGTTTGAGTTCCTTCTCCATCACATGCTCAGCCTTAACCACCACAACATTGGTAAACAACCTTATTCAACAAACAACCTTATTCTAGGGAAGCTATAGAACACCCGGTAGTGACAGTACATAGGACTTACCACGCTTCTATTTGTGCAGTACTGTTACTAAAAGGTAACAACAACACACGGATCTTACCTGCACCTCGTTAGTTAATTAAACTGAGCAGGTACACTAAAAGTGGTAAGTAAGAACAGCTAGTTAGAGCAGTAGTTATATAACCAACCACTGTAGTTACTAGGAAGAGACCAGGACAGTAGTTATATAACCAACCACTGTAGTTACTATGAAGAGAATAGGACAGTAGTTATATAACCAACCAGTGTAGTTACTAGACATGTCGTTATGGAAGAGACCAGGACAGTAGTTACATAACCAACCACTGTAGTTACTATGGAGAGACCAGGACAAGTGATTATATAACCAACCACTGTAGTTACTATGGAGAGACCAGGACAGTAGTTATACGTAACCAGCCACTGTAGTTACTATGGAGAGACCAGGACAGTAGTTATATAACCAGCTACTGTAGTTACTATGGAGAGACCCAGGACAGTAGTTATATAACCAACCACTGTAGTTACTATGGAGAGACCCAGGACAGTAGTGATATAACCAACCACTGTAGTTACTAGGCATGTCGTTATGGAAGAGACCAGGACAGTAGTTATATAACCAACCACTGTAGTTACTAGGCATGTCGTTATGGAAGAGACCAGGACAGTAGTTATATAACCAACCATTGTAGTTACTATGAAAGGTCCAGGTCATTAGTTACATAACCAACCACTGTAGTTACTATGAAGAGACCAGGACAGTAGTTATATAACCAACCACTGTAGTTACTATGAAGAGACCAGGTCAGTAGTTACATAACCAACCACTGTAGTTACTATGAAGAGACCAGGACAGTAGTTATATGGCTTAACCACTGCTTAGTTACTATGAAGAGACCCAGGACAGTAGTTATATAACCAACCACTGTAGTTACTATGAAGAGACCAGGACAGTAGTTATATAACCAACCACTGTAGTTACTAGACGTGTCGTTATGGAAGAGACCAGGACAGTAGTTATATAACCAGCCACTGTAGTTACTATGAAGAGACCACGACAGTAGTTATATAACCAACCACTGTAGTTACTATGAAGAGACCACGACAGTAGTTATATAACCAACCACTGTAGTTACTAGACGTGTCGTTATGGAAGAGACCAGGACAGTAGTTATATAAGCCAACCACTGTAGTTACTATGGAGAGACCAGGTCAGTAGTTACATAACCAACCACTGTAGTTACTAGACATGTCGTTATGGAAGATCTCTGGACTTTATAAGTGTAGTGGTGTGTGTACATCCCAAGTACACCTAGAATACCCATTGGGGCTCTGTTGAAATGTAGCACACTACAAAGTGAATAGAGGGCTTATTGGGAAGCAACAGGTTATGTGTTGCCTTGTCTATTGTAAAGGGGGGGGGTGGGTGGTTTAGCCTAAGAGGTGGGTTGTCAGTACAGATTGACCAGGCAGTGACCTGGAAGGTGTGAGGCTGAGGGGAGCAAGGGGATTAGGGGAGTTTGAACTGGCAACTCCACCTTTAGATAATTCCCCTCAAAACAAAACAGGGGCAGAAAAAAGTGTGTGTTGTGTGTCCCTGTCAACTGGTTCCCAGTGTTCCTTAGCTCTGTGGCAGAGAGCCATGTCGGATCTCCCTGTGTGTGTGTGTGCATGTCAGGTCTGTGTCCCTCGCCTCTGATGGCGTGGGCATTCCTCTCAACCAAAACAACCGGAACATTCACACACACTATATGGTCATGTTGTGTGTGACCCGTAGCTGTTAGCCCATGGAGAGGTTAAGCTGATCATGTTCTCACACACACACACACACACACACACACACACACACACACACACACACACACACACACACACACACACACACACACACACACACACACACACACACACACATACACACACACACGCACACACACACACATACACACACACACACACACACACACACACATTGATTCATCATTGCACAACCATTAGCTTTATTTGTGTTTTATTGGATGCAAAACAACAACTTTGATATGGAAATCACAAAGGTCTGGGAGAGGTGGAAGAGGTCTGGAAGGGTGGGAAGAGGTCTGGGAGAGGTGGAAGAGGTCTGGGAGTGGTGGAAGAGGTCTGGGAAGGTGGAAGAGGTCTGGGAGTGATGGAAGAGAGTCTAGGAGAGATGGAAGAGGTCTGGGAGGTGGAAGAGGTCTGGGAGAGGTGGAAGAGGTCTGGTAAGGAGTGGAAGAGGTCTGGTAGAGGTGGAAGGAGTCTGGGAGAGGTGGAAGAGGTCTGGGAGAGGTGGGAAGAGGTCTGGGAGAGGTGGAAGAGGTCTGGGGAGGTGGAAGAGGTCTGGGAGTGGTGGAAGAGGTCTGGGAGAGGTGGAAGAGGGTCTGAGGAGAGATGGAAGAGGTCTGGGAGTGGTGGAGGAGGTCTGGGAGTGGTGGAAAGAGGTCTGGGGAATTGGAAGAGGTAGGTAACGTGTGTATGTCTATGTACATCTTATAGTAACAAACATCAGTCTTTAAACATCCACTGTGCCAGGACTTCCACTACAAGACCAGAGCTGTACAGCTAGGAGAGATTCATAAGTCAGACAGTTAACACAGGAACTATTGCTTTGGGTCAGACACAGCGACATTGTAACTATAATGACCAGGGCTGTATTTATATCAAGTCTCTCAGAGTAGGAACGCTGTTCTGGTATCAGGTCCCCATGTCTGTCCAAATCATCTCATTCGTTGATATTTAAAGAGCAAACTTATCTCAGATCAAGCGCTGCTTCACTCTGAGATGTTTGATACGTTGACCTGACCCCAAGGTGTCTTCAACAACCAAAAAACAACCAGTTGCTCTTGACAGCGATTGTACCACCAGATTATATGTGTTTATACTCAATGGAAACAGATGAGTCAAACTAACGTAAGTTACACGTAGTACCAAAACAGACAGCAAATATCACGGTTCCAGATGAAGACACTGGCGCACACACACAGACTGGCAGACCACAGCATATCATCTGTCCCAAATTACACCCTATTCCTATGTAGTGCACTACGTTTGACCAGAGGCCTATGGGCCCTATTCCCTAAATGTAGTGCACTTTTGACCAGAGACCTATGGGCCCTATTCCCTATAGTCCCTACTACTTTTGACCAGAGACCTATGGGCCCTTATTCCCTATGTAGTGCACTACGTTTGACCAGAGGCCTATGGGCCCTATTCCCTATATAGTGCACTACGTTTGACCAGAGACCTATGGGCCCTATTCCCTATGTAGTGCACTACTTTTGACCAGAGACCTATGGGCCCTTATTCCCTATATAGTGCACTACTTTTGACCAGAGACCTATGGGCCCTATTCCCTATATAGTGCACTACTTTAGACCAGAGACCTATGGGCCCTATTCCCTATATAGTGCACTACTTTTGACCAGAGGCCTATGGGCCCTATTCCCTATATAGTGCACTACTTTTGACCAGAGACCTATGGGCCCTATTCCCTATGTAGTGCACTACTTTTGACCAGAGACCTATGGGCCCTATTCCCTAGTGCACTACGTTTGACCAGAGACCTATGGGCCCTATTCCCTATATAGTGCACTACTTTTGACCAGAAACCTATGGGCCCTATTCTCGGGAATAGGGTGCTATTTAGGACCAGAACCCTATGGGCCCTATTCTCTATAGTGCCAGTAGTTGCAGAGAGCCTATGGGCCCTATTCCTCTATAGCTACTTTTGACCAGAGACCTATGGGCCCTATTCCCTCTATATATACTGTTGCAGAGATCTATAGTGGTACTGTTCCCTATATAGTGCATTACTGTTGACAGAGATCTATGGGCCCTATTCCCTAAATAGTGCACTACTTTGACAGAGATCCCTCTATAGCGCAGTACTATTCCCTATATAGTGCACTACTGTTGACCAGAGGTCCCTCTATGGGCCCTATTCCCTATATAGTGCACTACTGTTGACCAGAGACTCTATGGGTACTGTTGACCTATTCCCTCTATAGTGCAGTACGTTTGACCAGAGACCTATAGTGCAGTACTATTCCCTCTATAGTGCAGTACTGTTGACCAGAGTCCCTCTATGGGCCCTAGGAGTCCCTCTATAGTGCAGTACTGTTGACAGAGGGTCCCTCTATTGGTCCTATATAGTGCAGTACTGTTGACAGAGTCCCTCTATGGGCCCTATTCCCTATATAGTGCACTACTGTTGACCAGGTCCCTCTATGGGCCCTATTCCCTATATAGTGCACTACTTTGACCAGAGGCTCTGGGTACATTCAGAGGGTCCCTCTATAGTGCAGTACTGTTGACCAGAGTCCCTCTATAGTGGGAGTTCCTCTATAGTGCAGTACTGTTGACAGAGGTCCCTCTATGTGCAGTACCCTATTCTCTATAGTGCAGTACTGTTGACCAGGGTCCCTCTATAGTGCAGTACTGTTGACAGAGGGTCCCTCTATAGTGCAGTACTGTTGACAGAGGGTCCCTCTATAGTGCAGTACTGTTGACAGAGGTCCCCTATAGTGCAGTACTGTTGACAGAGGGTCCCTCTATAGTGCAGTACTGTTGACAGAGGGTCCCTCTATAGTGCAGTACTGTTGACAGAGGGTCCCTCTATAGTGCAGTACTGTTGACAGAGGGTCCCTCTATAGTGCAGTACTGTTGACAGAGGGTCCTCTATAGTGCAGTACTGTTGACAGAGGGTCCCTCTATAGCGCAGTACTGTTGACAAGGGTCCCTCTATAGTGCAGTACTGTTGACAGAGGTCCCTCTATAGTGCAGTACTGTTGACAGAGGGTCCCTCTATAGTGCAGTACTGTTGACAGAGGTCCCTCTATAGCGCAGTACTGTTGACAGAGGGTCCCTCTATAGTTACATTTGGACTAAAACCCTGTTGACGTGCCATGATTGTGCACTACAGTACTGTTGACAGAGCAGCAATACTGTTAACAGAGGGTCCCTCTTGGGATGACAGGGTCCCTCTATGTTACATTTGTTTGTGATTGTACACTACATAGGCAGCTGGAGGAGGAGGAGTTTGTGGGAGGCTGGAGGAGGAGGAGGAGGAAGGAGGAGGAGGAGAAAGCTCAGTAAAATCACTACTTGTTTGGTTCTAGATTAAAGCTGTGAAACGTTGAGAAAAAACATGTTTAAAAACCCGTTTTAAAAGTTTGACGACACACAATCTGTTCTTCTCGTTCAGCTCTACTCTTTTCTTTTGTACAATACCTAACAACATCATCTAAATACATCATCTCTAACCTAACAACATCATCTAACTACATCATCTAAACATCATGTCATCTAACTACATCATCTAACTAACATCATCTAACTACATCATCTAACTACATCATCTAACAACATTATCTAACCACATCACCTAACAACATCATCTAACTACATCATCTAACTACATCACCTAACGACGTCATCTAACTACATCATCTAACTACATCATCTAACTACATCATCTAACTACATCCTCTAACTACATCATCTAACTATGTTATCTAACTACATCATCTAACTACATCATCTAACTATGTTATCTATCATCTAACTACATCATCTAACTACATCATCTAACTACGTTTACATCGATTTGTTCATTTTTCCTTAACAGCAGAAAAGGCCATAAATATATACACACAGAAAAACAATTCTGAGATAAATATATATCTAATATATTTATATTTATATATATATGCATCAATTTGACAGAAAATTTAAAAATTATTATCTTCACTAGCACAGTATATTTAGTATTTATACTTTTTCATCACTTGTAATACAATCTTCACTGTAAAGTTGGCTGAACTAGGCTTGATACAGTATTGTACAGAATCAACATGTGTCCCAAATGGAACCCTGTTCCCTATATGGTGCACTAACTATTGACCTATGGAGGTGAACCTATGGTCTCTGATCAAAGCACTGCACTACATTGGGAATAGGGTGCCATTTGGGACAACCACAGCAGAAACAGAGGCAGAATTTCCACCATAGACTTGGATAGACAGCTCTAGCGCCACAAAGCCTGTTGTAGCATGGGCAAGGCCCAGGACTTCCACCATTTTGAAGTAGTCAACTGGCTGGGACTTGCTATCGGTCAGGAAAGGATGACAGAATTCCATCCAGGTCAGTAGGACTGATCAGCCAATGAATTATACTATACTATCATTACATAACTGCAGGTGCCAGTATATCACCAGCCTTGTCTTTATACCTGTTCAGACAACACCCTCTAGGGGGCAGTAAATCACCAAACTTGTCTTTATACCTGTTCAGACAACACCCTCCAGGGGGCAGTAAATCACCAAACTTGTCTTTATACCTGTTCAGACAACACCCTCCAGGGGGCAGTAAATCACCAACCTTGTCATTATACCTGTTCAGACAACACCCTCCAGGGGGCAGTAAATCACCAACCTTGTCTTTATACCTGTTCAGACAACACCCTCCAGGGGGCAGTAAATCACCAACCTTGTCTTTATACCTGTTCAGACAACACCCTCCAGGGGCAGCAACCTTGTCTTTATACCTGTTCAGACAACATCCTCCAGGGGGCAGTAAATCACCAACCTTGTCTTTATACCTGTTCAGACAACACTCATTTACGCACCCTTTAAACTGACTCATAGAAAAATGAGTAGTAGAAACTACTTTAAAATGGAGAAAGCCCTCAATGGCGCTGCCCATGCTGTCACAGTAGCCATTATGTAACAGATGTGAAGATGAGCCCTCTATCCAACTCTATGATTTCCACAGACAGTAAAGTTTGAATCCAGCTATTTCAACTATTTCAAACCATCGATTATCAGCAAGTTAGTTAGAGAACATCAACTATTTTTTCATCAGTTAATGGCTGCATCCCAAATCAAAATATAGCACCCTGTTACCTAAATAGTGCCCTACTTTTGACCAGGGCCCAGTAGTGTACTGACGGAATAGGGTGTAATTTGGGACGCAAAACAATGTGTTGTCAGTTGAACACTGTGAAGAGCAGAGGCATGGTCTCAACCTGGGGACTCGGTCCACTGTACCTGTGTTAGCACCAGTCTGTCAGCACTGATTTCAACAGCCATGATTATCAGCAAGGCACTTAGTTAGTCAATACAGCTTCAGAGAACCTGGTAACCCATTGTATAAGGGCACCTGGTAGGGGCCCAAGGGATCAGGGACAATAGGGAGCAGCCCTAGGGAGGAGGCCCATGGGAGGAGGGGCCCTAGGCCCTTAGGGAGGAGGGCCCATAGGGAGGAGGGGCCCATAGGGACGGAGGGGCCCATAGGGAGGAGGGGCCCATGGGAGCAAGGCCCATAGGGAGGAAGGCCCTAGGGAGGAGGGGCAGAGGCAGGGGGCCCATAGGGAGGAGGGGCCCATAGGGAGTTAGGCCCAGTAGGGGAGGAGAGGCCCATAGGGAGGAGGGGCCCATGCTCGCAGGCCATAGGCCCATAGGGAGAAGGGGCCCATAGTCAGTAGTGCACTATATGGGAATAGGTACCATTTGGGACACAACCCTGTCTCTGGTCACATGGGGGCTGGGAGGTCAGTCAGGAAGGTGAGGGGAAGAGAGGCAGCAATTTTGGAGCGCTGAGGACGGTTCATCTTGTTGACAGGGCCTGAATAACGCGGGGGCCTGATTAATGCAGGGCCTGATTAATGCAGGGCCTGATTAATGTAGGGCCTGTTTAATGCAGGGCCTGGTTAATGCAGGGCCTGATTAATGCAGGGCCTGTTTAATGCAGGGGCTGATTAATGCAGGGCCTGTTTAATAGGGGATAATGCAGGGCCTGAATACGCATAGGCCTGATTAATGCAGGGCCTGATTAATGCAGGAGGAGGGGCCTGTTTAATGCAGGGGCTGATTAATGCAGGCCTGATTAATGCAGGGCCTGTTTAATGCAGGGCCTGATTAATGTAGGGCCTGATTAATGCAGGGCCTGATTAATGCAGGGCCTGTTTAATGCAGGGGCTGATTAATGCAGGCCTGATTAATGCAGGGCCTGTTTAATGCAGGGCTGATTAATGCAGGCCTGATTAACGCAGGGCCTGATTAATGGAGGGCCTGATTAATGGGGGCCTGATTAATGCAGGGCCTGATTAATGCAGGGCCTGTTTAATGCAGGGGCTGATTAATGCAGGCCTGATTAACGCAGGGCCTGATTAATGCAGGGCCTGATTAATGCAGGGCCTGATTAATGCAGGGCCTGATTAATGCAGGGCCTGATTAATGCAGGGCCTGAATAATAATGCAGGGCCTGATTAATGCAGGGCCTGATTAATGCAGGGGCTGAAGCCCGAGGCCTTGAGGCAGAGAAAAATAGAAATGTATACATCTATTATTATTTTTTACTGGAACCTCCAACCGTAGGCCTGGGGCCCGGGGCTGAGACAAATATATATATTTTACAGTTAAATAACATCTTTACTATTAGGTTCATTAAAAATGTTGAGCCCCTGCCTATGATTTCTTAATCCGGCCCTGCTGGTGGCCTTGACCCTGACCTCTGTCTCTCCTTCCTTCTCTCCTCTTCTCTTCTCTTCTCTCTATGTGTCCCTCTCTTCTTCTCTCTCTGTGTCCCTCTCTCTTCTCTCTCTGTGTCCCTCTCCCTGTCTCCTCTCTCTCATCCTCTCACCCCCTTTTCACCTCCCTGACATCAAACCCCGACCTCTAACCTCTAAATCCTGACCCCTTTCCTCTTCCTCTTTCCTACTGTGTACCCCAACACTTTGAGCTTATACCTCTCCTCCTGACCTCTGACCCTTAACCTCTAACTCCTGATCCCTCTCCAGCTCTATCATGTGACCTCCAGCGAGGCGGGGAGACGCGGTCACCTCTGCCCGTGAGCGCAGGCTGTGCCACTGTTCAACCAGGTTCTTTGACTGGCCAACAGGTGGCGCCAGTGGGAGGTCTCAGGGGGACCCGTGGAGAACTGGCCAATCACGATCCTCCCCACAAAATCATTACTGCTCTTCATGTTGTGGCCGTACACTTGAGGAGGGAGGAGAGGGGGAGAGGGGGAGAGGGGAGGAAGAGGAGAGGGGGGGAAGAAGAGGGAGGAAGTAGGGGAGGGAAGAGGGGAGGAGGTAGGGAAGAGAGGAGGAGAGGCAGAGAGGGGGAGGAGGTAGGGGAGAGAGGAGTGAGGGAGGAGGGGGAGAGGGGGAGGAGGAGGGGGAGAGAGGAGGTAGGGGAGAGGGAGAGGGGAGAGAGAGAGGGGAGAGAGGGGGAGGAGAGAGGAGTGAGGGGAGGGAGGTAGGAGAGAGGAGAGGGGAGGTAGGGGAGAGAGGAGGGGGAGGTGGGAGTGGGAGTGGAGGAGGTAAGGGGGAGGAGGAGAGGGGGGAGAGAGGGGAGGAGGTAGGGGAGAGGAGGGAGGGAGAGAGAGGAGGAGGTAGGGGGAGAGGAGAGAGGGGGAGAGAGGGAGGGAGGAGGAGAGAGGGGAGAGGGAGGTGTGGGTTAGTTGGTTGGTTATATACAGTTTGAATGAAATCTGCTTGTAAATAGACATTATTCTACACATCATCCTCAGAAAGACCTTACTCCTCCCTCCCCCTCCCCTTACTCCTCCCTCCCTTACTCCTCCCTCCCTTACTTCTCCCTCCCTCCCTTGCTCCTCCCTCCCTACTCCTCCCTCCCTTACTCCTCCCTCTCTTTCTCCTCCCTCCCTCCCCCTCCTCCCTCCCTCCCTTGCTCCTCCCTCCTACACCTCCCTCCCTTTACTCCTCCCTCCCCTTACTCCTCCCTCCCTTACCTCCTCTCTTTCTCCTCCCTCCCTCCCTTACTCCTCCCTCCCTCCCTCCCCTCCCTCCCTCCCCTCCCTCCCTCCCCTTACTCCTCCCTCCCTCCCTCCTCCCTCCCCCCTTACTCCTCCCTCCCTCCCTCCATTACTCCTCCCTCCCTCCCCCTCCCTCCCTCCCTCCCCCCTCCCTCCCTCCCTCCCTCCCTCCCTCCCTCCCTCCCTCCCTCCCTCCCTCCCTCTCTGTTGGTTGTGTAGCAGGTCTCATGTATGTTTTATTACTGGTGACTCAGACAGGGACGTAGGTGTGTTTGGAAGCAGAAAGCAGACCGTGGAACACCGGGTGCAGAGCACAGAGCAAAGAACAACTCAGGGAACATTTACAATATATTCAACTCTGCAAAAACCTGACATAAGACAGTCTCTCTGCCCCTTTCTCTCTCACTCTCACTCTCACTCTCTCTCTCTCTCTCTCTCTCTCTCTCTCTCTCTCTCTCTCTCTCTCTCACCTCCTCTCTCTGCCCCTTTCTCAATCTCTCTCTCTCTCTTTGCCCCTTTCTCAATCTCGCTCTCTCTCCGCCCCTTTCTCAATCTCTCTCTCTCTCTCTCTCTGCCCCTTTCTCAATCTCTCTCTCTCTCTCTCTCTCTCTCTCTCTGCCCCTTTCTCAATCCCCCTCTCTCTCTCTCTGCCCCTTTCTCAATCTCTCTCTCTTTCTCGCCCCCTCTCTCAATTCAATTAAGGGGCTTTATTGTTATGGGAAACACATGTTTACATTGTCAAAGCAAGTGAAATAGATAATAAACAAAAATGAACAGTAAACATCACAGAAGTTCCAAAAGAATAAGAGAATTCAAATCTCATATTATGTATATATACAGTGCAAATAGTTAAAGTATAAAAGGGAAAATAAATAAACATAACTATGGGTTGTATTTACAATGGTGTTGGTTTTTCACTGGTTGGGCTTTTCTTGTGGCAACAGGTCACACATCTTACTGCTGTGATGGCACACTGTGGAATTTCACCCAGTAGATATGGGAGTTTATCAAAATTGATTTGTTTTGAAATGATTTGTGGGTCTGTGTAATCTGAGGGAAATATGTCTCTCTAATATGGTCATACATTTGGCAGGAGGTTAGGAAGTGCAGCTCAGTTTCCACCTCATTTTGTGGGAAGTGAGCACATCCCCTGTCTTCTCTTGAGAGCCAATAACAAGTCTGTACATAGTCAAAGCTTTCTTAATGTTGGGTGAGTCAAAGGCATTGTGTCCTCTCTGTTAAGGGACAAATAACATTCTAGTTGGCTCATTTTTTTTTTGTTCAGTCTGTCAAGTAATTTTATTTTTGTTTTCTCATGATTTGGTTGGGTCTAATTGTGTTGCTGTCCTGGGTCTCTGTAGGGTCTGTTTGTGTTTGTGAACAGAGCCGCAGGACCAGCTTGCTTAGGGGACTCTTTGCCAGGTTCCTCTCTCTGTAGGTGATGGCTTTGTTATGGAAGGTTTGGGAATCGCTTCCTTTTAGGTGGTTGTAGACCCAGCAAGATACAGGGAATCAGGGAAAATAAATAAAGGAAACCATCAGTCATGAATCATCGACTCTCTGATAGGACCTGTTTAACACAACACCCTCCTACTACCTCTCTGAGAGGACCTGTTTAACACAACACCCTCCTACTACTCTCTGATAGGACCTGTTTAACACAACATCCTCCTACTACCTCTCCTGGAGAGGACCTGTTTAACACAACATCCTCCTACTACCCTCTGAGAGGACCTGTTTAACACAACATCCTCCTACTACCTCTCTGGAGGACCTGTTTAACACAACATCCTCCTACTACCTCTCTGAGAGGACCTGTTTAACACAACACCCTCCTACTACCTCTCTGAGAGGACCTGTTTAACACAACACCCTCCTACTACCTCTCTGAGAGGACCTGTTTAACACAACACCCTCCTACTACCTCTCTGAGAGGACCTGTTTAACACAACACCCTCCTACTACCTCTCTGAGAGGACCTGTTTAACACAACACCCTCCTACTACCTCTCTGAGAGGACCTGTTTAACACAACACCCTCCTACTACCTCTCTGAGAGGACCTGTTTAACACAACACCCTCCTACTACCTCTCTGAGAGGACCTGTTTAACACAAGGCACCCTCCTACTACCTCTCTGGAAGGACCTGTTTAACACAACACCCTCCTACTACCTCTCTGAGAGGACCTGTTTAACACAACATCCTCCTACTACCTCTCTGAAGGGGACCTGTTTAACACAACATCCTCCCTACTCTCTCTGAGGACCTGTTTAACACAACACCCCTCCCTACTACCTCTCTGAGAGGACCTGTTTAACACAACACCCCTCCTACTGCCTCTCTATGAGAGGACCTGTTTAACACAACATCCTCCTACTACCTCTCTGAGAGGACCTGTTTAACACAACACCCTCCTACTACCTCTCTGAGAGGACCTGTTTAACACAACATCCTCCTACTACCTCTCTGAGGACCTGTTTAACACAACATCCTCCTACTACCTCTCTGAGAGGACCTGTTTAACACAACACCCTCCTACTACCTCTCTGAGAGGACCTGTTTAACACAACACCCTCCTACTACCTCTCTGAGAGGACCTGTTTAACACAACATCCTCCTACTACCTCTCTGGAGGGACCTGTTTAACACAACATCCTCCTACTACCTCTCTGAGAGGACCTGTTTAACACAACATCCTCCTACTACCTCTCTGAGAGGACCTGTTTAACACAACACCCTACTACCTCTCTGATAGGACCTGTTTAACACAACATCCTCCTACTACCTCTCTGAGAGGACCTGTTTAACACAACATCCTCCTACTACCTCTCTGAGAGGACCTGTTTTAACACAACACCCTCCTACTACCTCTCTGAGAGGACCTGTTTAACACAACATCCTCCTGAGAGGACTACCTCTCTCTGGAGGGACCTGTTTTAACACAAACACCCTCCTACTACCTCTCCTGAGAGGACCTGTTTAACACAACACCCTCCTACTGTTAACACAACATCCTCCTCTCTGAGAGGACCTGTTTAACACAACACCCTCCTACCTCTCTGGGGGACCTGTTTAACACAACACCTCCTACTACCTCTCTGAGAGGACCTGTTTAACACAACACCCTCCTACTACCTCTCTGAGAGGACCTGTTTAACACAACACCCTCCTACTACCTCTCTGAGAGGACCTGTTTAACACAACACCCTCCTACTACCTCTCTGAGAGGACCTGTTTAACACAACATCCTCCCTACTACCTCTCTGAGAGGACCTGTTTAACACTGAGAGGACCACCATCCTCCTACTACCTCTCTGAGAGGACCTGTTTAACACAACATCCTCCTACTACCTCTCTGAGAGGACCTGTTTAACACAACATCCCTCCCTACTACCTCTCTGAGAGGACCTGTTTAACACAACATCCTCCTACTACCTCTCTGAGAGGACCTGTTTAACACAACATCCTCCTACTACCTCTCTGAGAGGACCTGTTTAACACAACATCCTCCTACTACCTCTCTGAGAGGACCTGTTTTAAATATTCTCCTACTACCTCTCTGATAGGACCTGTTTAACACAACATCCTCCTACTACCTCTCTCTGAGAGGACCTGTTTAACACAACATCCTCCTACTACTACTCTCTGAGAGGCCCTGTTTAACACAACGTCCTCCTACTACCTCTCTGAGAGGCCCTGTTTAACACAACATCCTCCTGCTACCTCCTGAAGGACCTGTTTAACACAACATCCTCCTACTACCTCTCCAGAGGACCTGTTTAACACAACACCCTCCTACTACCTCTGAGAGGACCTGTTTAACACAACATCCTCCTACTACCTCTCTGAGAGGACCTGTTTAACACAGCATCCTCCTACCTCTCTGAGAGGACCTGTTTAACACAACATCCTCCTACTACCTCTCTGAGAGGACCTGTTTAACACAACATCCTCCTACTACCTCTCTGAGAGGACCTGTTTAACACAGCATCCTCCTACTACCTCTCTGAGAGGACCATTTGTGTGTGTGTGTGTGTGTGTGTGTGTTTGCGTTAGTGTGTGTGTGTATGTGTGTGTGTGTGTGTGTGTTTTTGCGTTAGTGTGTGTGTGTGTGTGTGTGTGTGTGTTTGTGTGTGTGTGTGTTCATGTGTTTAGTGTGTGTGTGTGTCTGTGTGTGTGTTAGTGTGTGTGTGTGTGTGTGTGTGTGTTTGCGTTAGTGTGTGTGTGGTGTGTGTGTGTGTGTGTGTGTGTGTGTGTGTGTGTGTGTGTGTGTGTGTGTTTGCATTTAGTGTGTGTGTGTGTGTGTGTGTGTGTGTGTGTGTGTGTGTGTGTGTGTATGTGTGTGTGTGTGTGTGTGTGTATGTGCCCTCCCTCTCCTTCTACCGAGACACAATCAATAACCTCCTGCTCTCTTAATAAGATCTCAAATGCCACCCTATTCCCTACATAGTGCACTATATTTGGGCCCATCATCATAATCATCATGAATAGTACATTAATAGCGTGTGTGTGTGTGTGTGTGTGTTATGTCTGGTCTCCTTCACACCCTCCTTTATCCTTGGCAGAGGCTATATTTACCCAGAGCAGGACAATGAAGAGTCAGTAAGAGAGGGAGGAAGGGAGGGAGTGGTGGAGTGAGAGGAGAGGAGAGGGAAGGGAGGGAGGGAGGAGAAGGAGTGAGAGGAGGAGAGGGGGCAGTGAGAGAAGAAACAGGCCTGTTTCCATTCAGCACCACACACATTCAGCACACACACACACACACACACACACATAGAGGGGGAAGGAGATCCTCAGAATTAGATAATTCTAAGCGGAAGAGGGATGGAGAGAGAGAGTGAGGAGAAGAGAAGAGAGAGAGAGAGAAGAGGGAGACAGAGAGAGAGAGGGAGAAGGGAGAGAGTTGGAGAGAGAGAGAGAGAGAGAGAGAGAGGGGGAGACAGAGAGAGAGAGGGAGAGAGGGGAGAGAGAGGGAGAGAAGAGAAAGAGAGAGAGAGACAGAGAGAGGGGGAAAGAGCAAGAGAGTTGGAGAGAGAGAGAGAGAGAGAGAGAGAGAGAGAGAGAGGGGGAGAGGGGGAGAGAGAGAGAGAGAGGGAGAGAGAGAGAGAGAGAGAGAGAGAGAGAGAGAGAGAGAAAGAGAGAGAGAGAGACAGAGAGGGGAGAGCAAGCAAGAGAGTTGGAGAGAGAGAGAGAGAGAGAGAGAGAGAGAGGGGGGAGAGAGGGGGAGAGAGAGAGAGAGAGAGAGAGAGAGAGAGAGAGAGAGAGAGAGAGAGAGAGAGAGAGAGAGAGAGAGAGAGAGAGAGAGATGGTAGTGTGTTAAGCATAGGTTTAGCTGTATAGCTAGGTGGAAAATGGCAGCTTCCTGGGTCCAGATTTGTCTTGGCAAGTCAACTCCCATGGTCATTGTCACATGTCATGTTTGACAGTACAATAGTGGAGTACAATACTGTACTGAGAAAAGGAACACAATGCAGAAATACAAGTTTGTTCTTGCCTAGGATTTAACATCCATTGTATTCAATAGTTGAGCCAACCCCCGAGATTTAGGCTGCTGCCTTTCTCAAGGGTCTCATGTCACATCACAAACAGATCTGGGACCAGTCTAGATACATTACAGTCTGCAGCTACACCACATTTAGAAACCTCAGCACAGATCTGGGACCAGTCTAGATACATTACAGTCTGTAGCTACACCACATTTAGAAACCTCACCACAGATCTGGGACCAGTCTAGATACATTACAGTCTGCAGCTACACCACATTTAGAAAGCTCACCACAGATCTGGGACCAGTCTCTAGATACATTACAGTCTGCAGCTACACCACATTTAGAAAGCCTCACCACAGATCTGGGACCAGTCTAGATACATTACAGTCTGTAGCTACACCACATTTAGAAACCTCACCACAGATCTGGGACCAGTCTAGATACATTACAGTCTGCAGCTACACCACATTTAGAAAGCTCACCACAGATCTGGGACCAGTCTCTAGATACATTACAGTCTGCAGCTACACCCATTTAGAAACCTCACCACAGATCTGGGACCAGTCTAGATACATTACAGTCTGCAGCTACACCACATTTAGAAACCTCACCACAGATCTGGGACCAGTCTAGATACATTACAGTCTGCAGCTACACCACATTTAGAAACCTCACCACAGATCTGGGACCAGTCTCTAGAAACCTCACCACAGATCTGGGACCAGTCTGGATACATTACAGTCTACAGCTACACCACATTTAGAAACCTCACCACAGATCTGGGACCAGTCTCTAGATACATTACAGTCTGCAGCTGAAATGTCACTTTTACCACCAGGTCTAAGATAGGCTGGCTACCGAATGAATCAATGAATGCTAGGTCTAAGCAGTGAACACAGTAGCTACTGCTGGCCAAATGAGTAGCCTAGCGACTGCCTAGAGACGGGCTAGAGATGCCCTGGCGACGCCCTGGCAACCGTTGCCACGGCAATTACTCCTAATTGTCAGCAGTGCGGAAGTGGCGTTTGTGAAGGCTGTGCGGACCCCTCTATCTCTGTTTTGCATTGCTCTGGTTGTCTCTCTTATCTCGCTTTCCTCTCTCTCCTTCGCTCTCTCCTCTCCCTCTCTCTCTCTCCATCTCTCTCTCATTCCTCTCTCTCTGTCTCTCTCTTTCCATCTGTCTATCTCTCTATCCATCCCTCTGTCCTTCTCTCTCACTCCCCATCCTTCTTCCACTCCCCATCACTCCTCTCCCTCCCTCATCCTCTCTCACTCTCTCTCTCTCTCTCTCTCTCTCTCTCTCTCTCTCTCTGTCTCTCTCCTCCCCTCCCCATCACCTCTCTCTCTCTCTCTCTCTCTCTGTCTCTCTCTCTCTCCTCCTCTCTCTCTCTCTCTCTGTCTCTGTCTCTCCCCCCTCCCCATCTCTCTCTCTCTCTCTCTCTCTCTCTCTCTCTCTCTCTCTCTCTCTCTCTCTCTCTTTCTCTCTCTCTCTCTCTCTCTCTCTCTCTCTCTCTCTCTGGGCTGTACCTGTAAATACCAGGCTGACTTCGCTGAGGTCTTCGTGGGGACTCTGAAGCTGAACGACTCGTTGTAGAAGGGTCGATGGTTCCTTTCATACAGGAAGTCTTCTTGGTCTTTACCAGCTTCAGCCCTGTTACCAGCTGAACCTTCACAAACGGGTCTGTAGATAGAGACAGGAAGGAAGTTAAATGTTCTGTTACCAGCTGAACCTTCACAAACGGGTCTGGGGGAGGGGTGTAGATAGAGACAGAAGGAAGTTAAATGTTCTGTTACCAGCAGAACCTTCACAAACGGGTCTGGGGGAGGGGTGTAGATAGAGACAGAAAGGAAGTTAAATGTTCTGTTACCAGCTGAACCTTCACAAACGGGTCTGGGGGGGGTCAGGTGAGTTACAGGTTTCTGCAGTTATTACCTGTTAAATGTTCTGTTATTCAGGTTTCTGCAGTTATGATCCCTACCACATGTCTGTCTGCAGAGGCTGATCCCTAGGTGTGTTATTCAGGTTTCTGCAGTTATTACCTGATCCCCAGGTGTGTCAGGTGTGTTATTCAGGTTTCTGCAGTTATTACCTGATCCCCAGGTGTGTCAGGTGTGTTATTCAGGTTTCTGCAGTTATTTCCTGATCCCCAGGTGTGTCAGGTGTGTTATTCAGGTTTCTGCAGTTATTACCTGATCCCTAGGTGTGTCAGGTGTGTTATTCAGGTTTCTGCAGTTATTTCCTGATCCCCAGGTGTGTCAGGTGTGTTATTCAGGTTTCTGCAGTTATTACCTGATCCCCAGGTGTGGTATATGAGGTGTTATTCAGGTCTCCTCAAATCAAATGTTATTAGCCACATGCTTGATAAACACCAGGTGTGGACAAATAGTGAAAAGCTGACTGACAGGTCCTTCCCAACAATAAAGAAATAACAAAAATGTAATAACAGAATCACAATGAGTAATGATAACTTGGTTATATACACAGGGTACCAGTACTGAGTCATTGATAACTTGGTTATATACGGGGTATCAGTACTGAGTCAATGATAACTTGGTTATATACACAGGGTACCAGTACCTAGTCAATGATAACTTGGTTATACACGGGTACCAGTACCTAGTCAATGATAGGTTTCTGGTTATTACACAGGGCACCAGTACCTAGTCAATGATAACATGGTTATATACACAGGGTACCAGTACCTAGTCAATGATAATGGTTATATACACAGGGTACCAGTACATAGTCAATGATAACTTGGTTATAAACAGGGTACAAGTACCTAGTCAATGAAACTTGGTTATATACACGGTACCAGTACTGACAATATAACAGGGTTATATACACAGTAATGCCAGTACCTAGTCAATGATAACTTGGTTATATACAGGGTACCAGTACCTAGTCAATGATAACTTGGTTATATACACGGGGTACCAATACTAGTCAATGATAACTTGGTTATATACACGGGGTACCAGTACCTAGTCAATGATAACTTGGTTATATACACAGGGTACCAGTACCCAGTCAATGATAACTTGGTTATATACACAGGGTACCAGTACATAGTCAATGATAACTTGGTTATATACACAGGGTACAAGTACCTAGTCAATGATAACTTGGTTATATACACAGGGTACCAGTACTGAGTCATTGATAACTTGGTTATATACACAGGTACCAGTACTGAGTCAATGATAACTTGGTTATATACACAGGGTACCAGTACTGAGTCAATGATAACTTGGTTATATACACAGGGTACCAGTACTGAGTCAATGATAACTTGGTTATATACACAGGGTACCAGTACCTAGTCAATGATAACTTGGTTATATACACAGGGTACCAGTACCTAGTCAATGATAACTTGGTTATATACACGGGTACCAGTACCTAGTCAATGATAACTTGGTTATATACACAGGGTACCAGTACCTAGTCAATGATAACATGGTTATATACACAGGGTACCAGTACCTAGTCAATGATAACTTGGTTATATACAATGATAACTTGGGGTACCAGTACCTAGTCAATAATAACTTGGTTATATACACGGGGTACCAGTACCTAGTCAATGATAACTTGGTTATATACGGGGTACCAGTACCTAGTCAATGATAACTTGGTTATATACACAGGGTACCAGTACCTAGTCAATGATAACTAGGTTATATACACAGGGTACCAGTACCTAGTCAATGATAACTTGGTTATATACACGGGGTACCAGTACCTAGTCAATGATAACTTGGTTATATACACAGGGTACCAGTACATAGTCTGAGTCAATGATAACTTGGTTATATACATAGGGTACCAGTACCTAGTCAATGATAACTTGGTTATATACACAGGGTACCAGTACATAGTCAATGATAACTTGGTTATATACACAGGGTACAAGTACCTAGTCAATGAAAACTTGGTTATATACACGGGGTACCAGTACTGAGTCAATGATAACTTGGTTATATACGTAGGGTACCAGTACCTAGTCAATGATAACTTGGTTATATACACAGGTACCAGTACCTAGTCAATGATAACTTGGTTATATACGGGTACCAGTACCTAGTCAATGATAACTTGGTTATATACACAGATACACCAGTACCCAGTCAATGATAACTTGGCTATATACACAGGGTACCAGTACCTAGTCAATGATAACTTGGTTATATACACAGGGTACAAGTACCTAGTCAATGATAACTTGGTTATATACACGGGGTACCAGTACCTAGTCAATGATAACTTGGTTATATACACAGGGTACCAGTACTGAGTCAATGATAACTTGGTTATATACACAGCTTACCAGTACTGAGTCAATGATAACTTGTTATATATACAGGGTACCAGTACTGAGTCAATGATAACTTGGTTATATACACAGAGTACCAGTACTGAGTCAATGATAACTTGTTATATACCTAGGGTACACAGTACCTAGTCAATGATAACTTGGCTATATACACGGGGTACCAGTACCTAGTCAATGATAACTTGGCTATATACACAGGGTACCAGTACATAGTCAATGATAACTTGGTTATATACACAGGGTACCAGTACCTGAGTCAATGATAACTTGGTTATATACACAGGGTACCAGTACCTAGTCAATGATAACTTGGTTATATACACGGGGTACCAGTACCTAGTCAATGATAACTTGGTTATATACACGGGTACCAATACCTAGTCAATGATAACTTGGTTATATAACACGGGGTACCAGTACTGAGTCAATGATAACTTGGTTATATACACGGGGTACCAGTACCTAGTCAATGATAACTTGGTTATATACACGGGGTACCAGTACTGAGTCAATGATAACTTGGTTATATACACAGGTACCAGTACCTAGTACGATAACTTGGTTATATGTACCAGTACTGGGTCAATGATAACTTGGTTATATACATGGGGTACCAGTACTGAGTCAATGATAACTTGGTTATATACACAGGGTACCAGTACTGAGTCAATGATAACTTGGTTATATACACAGGGTACCAGTACCTAGTCAATGATAACTTGGTTATATACACTGGGTACCAGTACTGAGTCAATAACAACTTGGCTGTATACAAAGGGTACCAGCACTGAGGCAATGATAACTTGGCTATATACAAGGGGTACCAGTACTGAGTCAATGTTCAGAGGTACCTGTTAAATAAGATATATATGTACATATATCAAGGAATAAAGTGACAGATTAGTTAAGTTTAGTTTAGTTTATTAGGATCCCCATAAGCTACTGCACATATAAAATGTTTAGGGCCTTCCCCTGGCACGGCCTGGTGTAGAAGTCCTGCTGGCACAGGGCTCGGCCCCAGTGATGTACTGGGCCGTACTCACTACCCTCTGTATTGCCTTCCGGGCAGATGCCAAGCAGTTGCCGTACCAAGTTGTGATGCAGCCAGTGAAGATGTTCTCTCAATGGTGCAGCTGTGCCATTTTTTAAGGATCTCAGGGCCCATGCCAAATCTTTTCAGCCCCCTGAGGGGGAGGCCCTCTTCACGACTGTGTTCGTGTGTGTAGACCATGATCTTTAGTGATGTGGACACCTGCTCCACTACAGCCCCGTCCATGTGAATGGGGGCTGCTCGGCCCTCTGTCTCCTGTAGTCCACGATCAGCTCCTTTGTCTTGCTCACATTGAGGGAGAGGTTGTTGTCCCGTCACCACACTGCCAGGTCTCTGACCTCCTCCCTAGAGGCTGTTTAATCATCTTCGGTGATCAGGCCTTCTACCATCATGTGGTCAGCAAACTTAATGATGGTGTCGGAGTCGTGTGTGACCATGAAGTCGTAAGTGAACAGGGAGTACTGGAGGGGACTAAGCACGCACCCCTGAGGGGCCCCCGTATTCAGGGTCAGCTTGGCGGATGTGTTGTTGCCTACCCTCAACACCTGGGGGCATCCCGTCAGGAAGTCCAGGATCCAGGTGCAGATGGAGGTGTTCAGTCCCAGGGTCCTTAGCTTAATGATGAGCTTCGTGGGCACTATGGTGTTGAACGCTGAGCCGTAGTCAATGAATAGCATTCTCACATACGGTAGGTGTTCCTTTTGTCCAAGTGGGAAAGGACAGTGTGGAGTGCAATAGAGATTGCGTCATCTGTGGATCTGTTGGGGCGGTATGCAAATTAGAGTGGGTCCAGGTTGTCTGGGATGATGGTGTTGATGTGAGCCATGACTCTCAAGGCATTTTATGGCTACAGAGTGCTACGGGAGATAGGCATTTAGACAGCTCACCATGGTGTTTTTGGGCACAGGGACTATGGTGGTCTGCTTGAAACATGTAGGTGTTACATACTGGGTCAGGGAGAGGAAATGTCAGTGAAGACACTGGCCAGCTGGTTCTGAGGACTCATCCTAGTAATCCATCTGGCCCCGTGGCCTTGTGAATGTTCACCTGTTCAAAGGTCTGACTCACATCGGCTATGGGAGCGTGATCACACAGTCGTACAGAACAGCTGGTGCTCGCACGCATGGTTCAGTGTTGCTTGCCTCGAAGCGAGCAAAGAAGGCATTTAGCTCATCTGGTAGGCTCGTGTCACTGGGCATCTCGCTGCTGGTTTTCTCTTTGTAATCCGTGATAGTTTGCAAGCCCTGCCACATCTGATGAGCGTCAGAGCCAGTGTAGTAGGATTAGATCTTAGTACTGTATTGACACTTTGCCTGTTTGCTTGGTCGTCAAAGGGCATAGTGGGATGTCTTACAAGTGTCCAGGTTAGTGTCCCGCTCCATGAAAGCGGCACCTATAGTCTTTAGCTCAGTGCGGCTGTTGCCTGTAATCCATGGCTTCTGGTTGGGAAATGTATGTAGGTATCCCTCCTCTGGCATTCAGGTGTCCCTCCTCTGTTAGTCAGGTATCCCCCCTCTGTTAGTCAGGTATCCCTCCTCTGGCATTCAGGTGTCCCTCCTCTGTTAGTCAGGTATCCTCCTCTGTTAGTCAGGTATCCCTCCTCTGTTAGTCAGGTATCCCTCCTCTGTTAGTCAGGTATCCCTCTGTTAGTCAGGTATCCCTCCTCTGTTAGTCAGGTATCCCTCCTCTGTTAGTCAGGTATCCCTCTGTTAGTCAGGTATCCCTCCTCTGTTAGTCAGGTATCCCCCTTCTGTTAGTCAGGTATCCCCCCTCTGTTAGTCAGGTATCCCTCCTCTGTTAGTCAGGTATCCCTCCTCTGTTAGTCAGGTATCCCCTCTGTTAGTCAGGTATCCCTCCTCTGTTAGTCAGGTATCCACTCTGTTAGTCAGGTATCCCCCTCTGTTAGTCAGGTATCCCCCTCTGTTAGTCAGGTATCCCCCTCTGTTAGTCAGGTATCCCCCTCTGTTAGTCAGGTATCCCTCCTCTGTTAGTCAGGTATCCCTCCTTTGTTAGTCAGGTATCCCTCCACTCTGTTAGTCAGGTATCCCTCCTCCTCTGTTAGTCCCCCTCATTAGTCAGGTATCTCCTCCCTCTGTTAGTCAGGTATCCCTCCTCTGTTAGTCAGGTATCCCTCCTCTGTTAGTCAGGTATCCCTCCTCTGTTAGTCAGGTATCCCCCTCTGTTAGTCAGGTATCCCTCCTCTGTTAGTCAGGTATCCTCTGTTAGTCAGGTATCCCCCTCTGTTAGTCAGGTATCCCCCTCTGTTAGTCAGGTATCCCCCTCTGTTAGTCAGGTATCCCCCTCTGTTAGTCAGGTATCCCTCCCTCTGTTAGTCAGGTATCCCCCTCTGTTCAGGTATCCTCTGTTAGTCAGGTATCCCTCCTCTGTTAGTCAGGTATCCCTCTCTGTTAGTCAGGTATCCCTCTGTTATTCAGGTATCCTCTGTTAGTCAGGTATCCTCTGTTCACTCTGTTATCAGGTATCCCCCCTCTGTTAGTCAGGTATCCCCCTCTGTTAGTCAGGTATCCTCCTCTGTTAGTCAGGTATATCCAGGTATCCTCTGTTAGTCAGGTATCCCCCTCTGTTAGTCAGGTATCCCCCTCTGTTAGTCAGGTATCCCCACTCTGTTATTCAGGTATCCCCCCTCCTCTGTTAGTCAGGTATCCCTCCTCTGTTAGTCAGGTATCCCCTCTGTTAGTCAGGTATCCCTCCTCTGTTAGTCAGGTATCCCCCTCTGTTAGTCAGGTATCCCTCCTCTGTTAGTCAGGTATCCTCTGTTAGTCAGGTATCCCCCTCTGTTAGTCAGGTATCCCCCTCTGTTAGTCAGGTATCCCTCCTCTGTTAGTCAGGTATCCCTCTGTTAGTCAGGTATCCCTCCTCTGTTAGTCAGGTATCCCCACTCTGTTAGTCAGGTATCCCCTCTGTTAGTCAGGTATCCCCCTCTGTTAGTCAGGTATCCCTCCTCTGTTAGTCAGGTATCCCCCTCTGTTAGTCAGGTATCCCCTCTGTTAGTCAGGTATCCTCCTCTGTTAGTCAGGTATCCTCCTCTGTTCAGGTATCCCTCTGTTAGTCAGGTATCCCTCCTGTTAGTCAGGTATCCCTCTGTTATTCAGGTATCCCCCTCTGTTAGTCAGGTATCCCTCCTCTGTTAGTCAGGTATCCACTCTGTTAGTCAGGTATCCCCCTCTGTTAGTCAGGTATCCCCCTCTGTTAGTCAGGTATCCCCTCTGTTAGTCAGGTATCCCTCCTCTGTTAGTCAGGTATCCCCCTCTGTTAGTCAGGTATCCCCCTCTGTTAGTCAGGTATCCCCTCTGTTAGTCAGGTATCCCCCTCTGTTAGTCAGGTATCCCCTCTGTTCCCTCCTTTATTCAGGTATCCCCCCTCTGTTATTCAGGTATCCCCACTCTGTTAGTCAGGTATCCCTCCTCTGTTAGTCAGGTATCCCTCTGTTAGTCAGGTATCCCTCCTCTGTTAGTCAGGTATCCCTCTGTTAGTCAGGTATCCCCCCTCTGTTAGTCAGGTATCCCTCCTCTGTTAGTCAGGTATCCCCCCTCTGTTAGTCAGGTATCCCTCCTCTGTTAGTCAGGTATCCCTCCTCTGTTATTCAGGTATCCCTCCTCTGTTAGTCAGGTATCCCTCCTCTGTTAGTCAGGTATCCCCCCTCTGTTAGTCAGGTATCCCTCCTCTGGCATTCAGGTATCCCCACTCTGTTAGTCAGGTATCCCCCCTCTGTTATTCAGGTATCCCTCCTCTGTTAGTCAGGTATCCCTCCTCTGTTAGTCAGGTATCCCCACTCAGTTATTCAGGTATCCCGTCTGTCGTTGAGATATCCCCTCTGTCATTCAGGTATCCACTCTGTTATTTAGGTATCCCCTCTGTCATTCAGGTATCCACTCTGTTAGTCAGGTATCCCTCCTCTGTTAGTTAGGTATCCCTCCTCTGTTAGTCAGGTATCCCCCCTCTGTCGTTCAGGTATCCCCCATCTGTCGGTCAGGTATCCCTCCTCTGTTAGTCAGGTATCCCTGTTAGTCACTCTGTTAGTCAGGTATCCCTCCTCTGTTAGTCAGGTATCCCTCACTCTGTTAGTCAGGTATCCCTCCTCTGTTAGTCAGGTATCCCCCTCTGTTAGTTAGGTATCCTCTCCTCTGTTAGTCAGGTATCCCTCCTCTGTTAGTCAGGTATCCCTCTGTTAGTCAGGTATCCCTCCTCTGTTAGTCAGGTATCCCCCTCTGTTAGTCAGGTATCCCTCTGTTAGTCAGGTATCCTCTGTTAGTCAGGTATCCCTCCTCTGTTATTCAGGTATCCCCCTCTGTTAGTCAGGTATCCCCCTCTGTTAGTCAGGTATCCCTCCTCTGTTAGTCAGGTATCCCCCTCTGTTAGTATCTGTTAGTCAGGTATCCCCCTCTGTTAGTCAGGTATCCCTCCTCTGTTAGTCAGGTATCCCTGTTAGTCAGGTATCCCCCTCTGTTATTCAGGTATCCCCCTCTGTTAGTCAGGTATCCCCTCCTCTGTTATTCAGGTATCCCCTCTGTCATTCAGGTATCCCTCTGTTATTCAGGTATCCCCCCTCTGTTATTCAGGTATCCCTCACTCTGTTATTCAGGTATCCCCCTCTGTTAGTCAGGTATCCCTCCTCTGTTAGTCAGGTATCCCCCTCTGTTAGTCAGGTATCCCTCCACTCTGTTAGTCAGGTATCCCCAGGTATCCCCCTCTGTTATTCAGGTATCCCCTCTGTTAGTCAGGTATCCCTCCTCTGTTCGTCAGGTATCCCCCTCTGTTAGTCAGGTATCCCTCCTCTGTTAGTCAGGTAGTCAGGTATCCCTCCTCTGTTAGTCAGGTATCCCCCTCTGTTAGTCAGGTATCCCTCCTCTGTTCGTTCAGGTATCCCCTCTCAGGTATCTCCTCTGTTATTCAGGTAGTCAGGTATCCCTCCTCTGTTAGTCAGGTATCCCTCCTCTGTTAGTCAGGTATCCCCCTCTGTTAGTCAGGTATCCCTCCTCTGTCGTTCAGGTATCCCCCCTCTGTTAGTCAGGTATCCCTCCTCTGTTAGTCAGGTATCCCCTCTCTGTTATTCAGGTATCCCTCTGTTAGTCAGGTATCCCTCCTCTGTAGTCTGTTAGTCAGGTATCCCTCCTCTGTCGTTCAGGTATCCCCCCTCTGTTAGTCAGGTATCCCTCCTCTGTTATTCAGGTATCCCTCCTCTGTTAGTCAGGTATCCCCCCTCTGTTAGTCAGGTATCCCTCCTCTGTTAGTCAGGTATCCCTCCTCTGTTATTCAGGTATCCCCCCTCTGTTAGTCAGGTATCCCTCCTCTGTTAGTCAGGTATCCCTCCTCTGTTAGTCAGATATCCCCCTCTGGTCATCCCTCTCCTGTTAGGGTATCTGTTAGTTAGGTATCCCTCCTCTGTTATTCAGGTATCCCTCCTCTGTTAGTCAGGTATCCCCACTCTGTTAGTCAGGTATCCCCCCTCTGTTAGTCAGGTATCCCTCCTCTGTTAGTCAGGTATCCCTCCTCTGTTAGTCAGGTATCCCCCTCTGTTAGTCAGGTATCCCCCTCTGTTAGTCAGGTATCCCTCCTCTGTTAGTCAGGTATCCCCCTCTGTTATTCAGGTATCCCTCTGTTAGTCAGGTATCCCCACTCTGTTATTCAGGTATCCTCCTCTGTTAGTCAGGTATCCCTCCTCTGTTAGTCAGGTATCCCCACTCTGTTAGTCAGGTATCCCCCTCTGTTAGTCAGGTATCCCTCCTCTGTTAGTCAGGTATCCTCCTCTGTTAGTGGGTATCCCCCTCTCAGGTTAGTCAGGTATCCCTCCTCTGTTAGTCAGGTATCCCCACTCTGTTAGTCAGGTATCCCCCTCTGTTAGTCAGGTATCCCCCTCTGTTAGTCAGGTATATCCCCCTCTGTTAGTCAGGTATCCCCCTCTGTTAGTCAGGTATCCCCCTCTAGTCAGGTAGTCAGGTATCCCCCTCTGTTAGTCAGGTATCCCCCTCTGTTAGTCAGGTATCCCCCTCTGTTAGTCAGGTATCCCCCTCTGTTAGTCAGGTATCCCGGGTATCCACTCTGTTAGTCAGGTATCCTCTGTTAGTCAGGTATCCCCCTCTGTTAGTCAGGTATCCCCACTCTGTTGTCAGGTATCCCCCCTCTGTTAGTCAGGTATCCCCCTCTGTTAGTCAGGTATCCCTCCTCTGTTAGTCAGGTATCCCCTCTCTATTAGTCAGGTATCCCCCCTCTGTTAGTCAGGTATCCCTCCTCTATTCAGGTATCAGGTATCCCCTCTGTTAGTCAGGTATCCCCTCTGTTAGTCAGGTATCCCCTCTGTTATTCAGGTATCCTCCTCTGTTAGTCAGGTATCCCCTCTGTTAGTCAGGTATCCCCCTCTGTTAGTCAGGTATCCCTCCTCTGTTAGTCAGGTATCCCTCCTCTGTTAGTCAGGTATCCCACTCTGTTAGTCAGGTATCCACTCTGTTATTCAGGTATCCCTCCTCTGTTAGTCAGGTATCCCTCTGTTAGTCAGGTATCCCTCCTCTGTTAGTCAGGTATCCTCCTCTGTATCCACTTATTCAGGTATCCCTCTGTTAGTCAGGTATCCCCACTCTGTTAGTCAGGTATCCCTCCTCTGTTAGTCAGGTATCCCTCCTCTGTTATCCCTCTCAGGTATCCCCACTCTGTTATTCAGGTATCCCCTCTGTTATTCAGGTATCCCCCCTCTGTTAGTCAGGTATCCCTCCTCTGTTAGTCAGGTATCCCTGTTAGTCAGGTATCCCTCCTCTGTTAGTCAGGTATCCCTGTTAGTCAGGTATCCCTCTGTTAGTCAGGTATCCCCCCTCTGTTAGTCAGGTATCCCTCCTCTGTTAGTCAGGTATCCCCCTCTGTTAGTCAGGTATCCCCCTCTGTTAGTCAGGTATCCCTCCTCTGTTAGTCAGGTATCCCTCCTCTGTTAGTCAGGTATCCCTCCTCTGTTAGTCAGGTATCCTGTTAGTCAGGGTATCCTCTGTTAGTCAGGTATCCCTCCTCTGTTAGTCAGGTATCCCCCTCTGTTAGTCAGGTATCCCCACTCTGTTTAGTCAGGTATCCCCCTCTGTTAGTCAGGTATCCCCCCTCTGTTAGTCAGGTATCCCTCCTCTGTTAGTCAGGTATCCCCACTCTGTTAGTCAGGTATCCCCTCTGTTAGTCAGGTATCCCTCCTCTGTTATTCAGGTATCCCCTCTGTTAGTCAGGTATCCCCTCTGTTAGTCAGGTATCCCCTCTGTTAGTCAGGTATCCCCTCTGTTAGTCAGGTATCCCCTCTGTTAGTCAGGTATCCCCCTCTGTTAGTCAGGTATCCCTCCTCTGTTAGTCAGGTATCCCTCCTCTGTTAGTCAGGTATCCCACTCTGTTAGTCAGGTATCCACTCTGTTATTCAGGTATCCCTCCTCTGTTAGTCAGGTATCCCTCTGTTAGTCAGGTATCCACTCTGTTAGTCAGGTATCCCCTCTGTTATTCAGGTATCCCTCTGTTATTCAGGTATCCCTCCTCTGTTAGTCAGGTATCCTGCAGGTCGTTACCTGATACATATGTGAATCTACTACAGGTGTAACACAGTATCCCCCTCTGGAGGCTGGTCAGGTATGCTATAGGAGAATAGGCTAGGTTGTTAATGGCTGGAATGGAATAAATCCCTCCTGGTTAGTCAGGTATCCCTCCTCTGTTAGTCAAACACATCAAATGTTATAGGAAACCAGGTATGTCTAACTCTGGTAGTCAGGTAATTCCATCCTCAGTCTGTTAGTCAGGTATCCCCTCTGTTAGTCAGGTATCCCCACTCTGTTAGTCAGGTCTCTGTTAGTAGCTCCTCCCACCAGTATCCCCCTGTTAGTCAGGATGTAAGTCAGGTATCCCTCCTCTGTTAGTGTGTAGTCAGGTAGGTGTGTGTTATAGTTGTGATAGAGACTGTAGATATAACATTAGTAGGTATATTAGTAGGTATATTAGTAGGTATATTAGTAGGTATATTAGTAGGTATATTAGTAGGTATGTCAGTAGGTATATTAGTAGATATATTAGTAGGTATATTAGTAGGTATGTTAGTAGGTATGTTAGTAGGTATATTAGTAGGTATATTAGTAGGTATATTAGTAGGTATATTAGTAGGTATATTAGTAGATATATTAGTAGGTATATTAGTAGGTATGTCAGTAGTATATTAGTAGGTATATTAGTAGGTATATTAGTAGGTATGTTAGTAGGTATATTAGTAGGTATATTAGCTGGTATGTTAATAGGTATATTAGTAGGTATGTTAGTAGGTATGTCAGTAGGTATGTTAGTAGGTATGTTAGTAGGTATGTCAGTAGGTATGTCAGTAGGTATATTAGTAGGTATATTAGTAGGTATATTAGTAGGTATATTAGTAGGTATATTAGTAGGTATATTAGTAGGTATGTCAGTAGGTATATTAGTAGGTATATTAGTAGGTATGTTAGTAGGTATATTAGTAGGTATATTAGTAGGTATGTTAGTAGGTATGTTAGTAGGTATATTAGTAGGTATATTAGTAGGTATGTCAGTAGGTATATTAGTAGGTATATTAGTAGGTATATTAGTAGGTATGTTAGTAGGTATATTAGTAGGTATATTAGTAGGTATGTCAGTAGGTATATTAGTAGGTATATTAGTAGGTATATTAGTAGGTATATTAGTAGGTATATTAGTAGGTATATTAGTAGGTATATTAGTAGGTATATTAGTAGGTATATTAGTAGATATATTAGTAGGTATATTAGTAGGTATATTAGTAGGTATATTAGTAGATATATTAGTAGGTATATTAGTAGGTATGTCAGTAGGTATATTAGTAGGTATATTAGTAGGTATATTAGTAGATATATTAGTAGGTATATTAGTAGGTATATTAGTAGATATATTAGTAGGTATATTAGTAGGTATATTAGTAGGTATATTAGTAGGTATATTAGTAGGTATATTAGTAGGTATATTAGTAGATATATTAGTAGGTATATTAATAGGTATATTAGTAGGTATATTAGTAGGTATATTAGTAGGTATATTAGTAGGTATATTAGTAGGTATATTAGTAGGTATATTAGTAGGTATATTAGTAGGTATGTCAGTAGGTATATTAGTAGGTATATTAGTAGGTATATTAGCAGGTATATTAGTAGGTATGTCAGTAGGTATATTAGTAGGTATATTAGTAGGTATATTAGCAGGTATATTAGTAGGTGTGCTATTAGGTATGTCAGTAGGTAAATCAGTAGGTATGTCAGTAGGTATATTAGTAGGTATGTTAGTAGGTATGTTAGTAGGTATATTAGTAGGTATATTAGCAGGTATATTAGTAGGTATATTAGTAGGTATATTAGTAGGTATATTAGCAGGTATATACATGTCTGTCTGGTATATTAGTAGGTATGTTACCTGATAGATATATTAGTCTATATTAGCAGGCTGTTAGTAGGTATAGTTTACCTGATCCCTGGCACATGTCTGTCTGCAGCAGCTGTTAGTCGGTATAGTTTACCTGATCCCTGGCACATGTCTGTCTGCAGCAGCTGTTAGTAGGTATAGTTTACCTGATCCCTGGCACATGTCTGTCTGCAGCAGCTGCTTCGCTCTGATGATGTCAACGTTGAGTCTTCCAGCAGAGGGCAGGTAGTTGAGTGATAACAGCAGCTCTCCCAGCTCTACCTCATTCTGTTAGAAACACAAAACACTGTTGATATCACTCTATCTGTAGATATGTCTGTCTGACTATCTCAGATAGTGGAGTGATAACAGCATCTCTCTCTCTTTGTGTCGTTGTTGTATTGTTGTTGTGGTGTTGTTTTTGTATTGTAGTGGTGTTGTTGTGTTCGAGGGCGATGCGCTCACCACCCTCGTGACAATATAACAGATGTGCAGCGAGGACAGTGTTAGTGTCTCTCTCGCGCACGCACACACACACACACACACACACACACACACACACACACACACACACACACACACACACACACACACACACACACACACACACACACACACACACACACACACACACACGCACACACACACAAAGTCAGTGTTGTGCCTCTCCTGGCCAATAAACAACAGATTGGGCCTCAGTGGGCCTAAAGATGACTGTATGTCTATGTAAGAGAGGCTGAGAGGAGGAGAGGAGGAGGACGAGGGAATGAGGAGGAAGAGGAGGAGGGGAGGCTGATGAGCTTGATAACGGTTTCACATCCAAAGGGAAGAATCCACTTAGATCAATGTGTTGAACTAAGACACTTAGTGTGTGTTGATCTAAGACATTTAGTGTGTGTGTGTTCTTCCTACCTGAGAACTAGGTACCAGGGCCTTCCACCAATGACCACCTTTCACCAGATCAACATCACTCAGAGGCAGTGCCACCTACCAATGAAAACACACCATTACAGAACTAATGTATCAGACAGGGTTGAATGTGCCTTGCAAAATTATTCATCCCTCTTGGCATTTTTTCCTATTTTGTTTGCAACCTGTAATTTAATTTGATTTTTATTTGGATTTTGTGTAATGGACATACACAAAATAGTCTAAATTGGTGAAGTAAAATTAAAAAAATTATTTGTTATAAAGAATTCTAAAAAATAAGAAACGGAAAGTGGTGCGTGCATATGTTTTCACCCCCTTTACTATGAAGCCCCTAAATAAGATCTGGTGCAACTAATTACCTTCAGAAACTAATTAACTTCTTCTTAATGATTTAGATGCACAGTGGCTGTTAATTAAGGTGAATTCACCAAATAAAGTCTAAATGACTTAAATGTAAATGTAAATGTAATTAAGTCAAATAAAGTCCACCTGTGTGCAATCTAAGTGTCACATGATCTATCACATTATCTCAGTATATATACACCTGTTCTGAAAGGCCCCAGAGTCTGCATCACCACTAAGCAAGGGGCACCACAAAGCAAGCGACACCATGAAGACCAAGGACCTCTCCAAACAGGTCAGAGACAAAGTTGTGGAAAAGTACAGATCGGGATTACTGGGTTATAAAAAAATATCCAATACTTTGAACATCCCATGGAGCACTATTAAATCCATTATTAAAAAATGGAAAGAATATGGCACCACAACAAACCTGTCAAGAGAGGCACCACCCATCAAAACTAATGAACCAGGGAAGGAGGACATTAATCAGAGAGGAAACAAAGAGACCAAAGATAACCCTGAAGGAGCTGCAAAGCTCCACAGCGGAGCTGGAGTATTTGTCCATAGGACCACTTTAAGCCGTACACTCCACAGAGCTGGGCTATATGGAAGAGTGGCCAGAAAAAAGTAATTGCTTAAAGAAAAAAATAAGCAAACATGTTTGGTGTTCGCCAAAGGAATGTGGGAGACTCCCCAAACATATGGAAGAAGGTACTCTGGTCAGATGAGACTGAAATTGATATTTTTGGCCATCAAGGAGAACGCTATGTCTGGCGCAAACCCAACACTTCTCATCACCCCGAGAACATCATCCCCACAGTGAAGCATGGTGTTGGCAGCATCATGCTGTGTGGTATGGTTTTCATTGGCAGGGACTGGGAAGAAATGGGAAGAAATGATGGATGGCGCTAAACAGGGAAAGTCTTGAGGGAAACCTGTTTCAGTCTTCCAGAGATTTGAGACCGGGACGGAGGTTCACCTTCCAGCAGGACTATGACCCTAATCATACTGCTAAAGCAACACTCGAGTGGTTTAAGGGAAAACATGTAAATGTCTTGGAATGGCCTAGTCAAAGCCCAGACCTCAATCCAATTGAGAATCTGTGGTATGACTTAAAGATTGCTGTACACCAGCGGAACCCATCCAACTTGTAGGAGCTGGAGCAGTTTTGCCTTGAAGAATGGGCACAAATCCCAGTGGCTAGATGTGCCAAGCTTATAGAGACATACCTCAAGAGACTTGCAGCTGTAATTGCTGCAAAAGGTGGCTCTAAAAAGTATTGACTTTGGGGGGGGGGGGTGAATAGTTATGCACGCTCAAGTTTTCAGTTTTTTTTGTCTTATTTCTTGTTTGTTTCACAATAAAAAAAAAATTTGCATCAAAGTGGTAGGCATACAAATCAAATGATATAACCCCCCCAAGTTGTAAGGCAACAAAATAGGATAAATGCCAAGGTGGTTGAATATTTTCGTGAGCCACTGTATCTTCCTGGTACGAGACATCCTGTGTACACACATTGTTTTGATTGGCTCAATACTCAAGAAGAAGGTGATGCCGAAACGTTGGTGCATTACCCAATAAATGACTGAGAGTTAATATACAGTGCCTTGCGAAAGTATTCGGCCCCCTTGAACTTTGCGACCTTTTGCCACATTTCAGGCTTCAAACATAAAGGTACAAAACTGTATTTTTTTGTAAAGAATCAACACAATCATGAAGTGGAACGACATTTATTGGATATTTCAAACTTTTTTAACAAATCAAAAACTGAAAAATTGGGCGTGCAAAATTATTCAGCCCCTTTACTTTCAGTGCAGCAAACTCTCTCCAGAAGTTCACTGAGGATCTCTGAATGATCCAATGTTGACCTAAATGACTAATGATGATAAATACAATCCACCTGTGTGTAATCAAGTCTCCGTATAAATGCACCTGCACTGTGATAGTCTCAGAGGTCCGTTAAAAGCGCAGAGAGCATCATGAAGAACAAGGAACACACCAGGCAGGTCCGAGATACTGTTGTGAAGAAGTTTATAGACGGATTTGGATACAAAAAGATTTCCCAAGCTTTAAACATCCCAAGGAGCACTGTGCAAGCAATAATATTGAAATGGAAGGAGTATCAGACCACTGCAAATCTACCAAGACCTGGCCGTCTCTCTAAACTTTCAGCTCATACAAAGGAGAAGACTGATCAGAGATGCAGCCAAGAGGCCCATGATCACTCTGGATGAACTGCAGAGATCTACAGCTGAGGTGGGAGACTTTGTCCATAGGACAACAATCAGTCGTATATTGCACAAATCTGTCCTTTATGGAAGAGTGGCAAGAAGAAAGCCATTTCTTAAAGATATCCATAAAAAGTGTTGTTTAAAGTTTGCCACAAGCCACCTGGGAGACACACCAAACATGTGGAAGAAGGTGCTCTGGTTAGATGAAACCAAAATTGAACTTTTTGGCAACAATGCAAAACGTTATGTTTGGCGTAAAAGCAACACAGCTCATCACCCTGAACACACCATCCCCACTGTCAAACATGGTGGTGGCAGCATCATGGTTTGGGCCTGCTTTTCTTCAGCAGGGACAGGGAAGATGGTTAAAATTGATGGGAAGATGGATGGAGCCAAATACAGGACCATTCTGGAAGAAAACCTGATGGAGTCTGCAAAAGACCTGAGACTGGGACGGAGATTTGTCTTCCAACAAGACAATGATCCAAAACATAAAGCAAAATCTACAATGGAATGGTTCAAAAATAAACATATCCAGGTGTTAGAATGGCCAAGTCAAAGTCCAGACCTGAATCTAACCGAGAATCTGTGGAAAGAACTGAAAACAGCTGTTCACAAATGCTCTCCATCCAACCTCACTGAGCTCGAGCTGTTTTGCAAGGAGGAATGGGAAAAAATTTCAGTCTCTCGATGTGCAAAACTGATAGAGACATACCCCAAGCGACTTACAGCTGTAATCGCAGCAAAAAGAGTGGCGCTACAAAGTATTAACTTAAGGGGCTGAATAATTTTGCACCCCAATTTTCAGTTTTGATTTGTTAAAAAGTTTGAAATATCCAATAAATGTCGTTCCACTTCATGATTGTGTCCCACTTGTTGATTCTTCACAAAAAATACAGTTTTATATCTTTATGTTTGAAGCCTGAAATGTGGCAAAAGGTCGCAAAGTTCAAGGGGCCGAATACTTTAAGGCACTGTATAGAGCGTACAACTCTCTTTATTTTATATAGCTGATGGTAAAGACGTCAATAAACTGTAAAAAATATTAAAAAAAATAAATGTAAAACTATGATGAAGACAAACAGTCATTGTCAAATAAATCACTTCAAAAAGTAGACAATAACCCCCCCATTCATCCACTCTAAGATCATGAAACATCCACTCTGAAACAGTGTAATCCACTCTAAGATTATGCATCTGAAACAGTGTAATCCACTCTAAGATCATCTGAAACAGTGTAATCCACTCTAAGATCATCTGAAACAGTGTAATCCACTCTAAAATCATGCATCTGAAACAGTGTAATCCACTCTAAGATCATCTCAGTGTAATCCACTCTAAATCATCTGAAACAGTGTAATCCACTCTAAAATCATCTGAAACAGTGTAATCCACTCTAAGATCATCTGAAACAGTGTAATCCACTCTAAGATCATCTGAAACAGTGTAATCCACTCTAAGATCATCTGAAACAGTGTAATCCACTCTAAGATCATCTGAAACAGTGTAATCCACTCTAAGATCATGCATCTGAAACAGTGTAATCCACTCTAAGATCATCTGAAACAGTGTAATCCACTCTAAGATCATCTGAAACAATTACAATCCACTCTAATCATCATCTGAAACAGTGTAATCCACTCTAAAATCATCTGAAACAGTGCAATCCACAGTCTAAAATCTAAGATCATCTGAAACAGTGTAATCCACTCTAAAATCATCTGAAACAGTGCAATCCACTCTAAGATCATCTGAAATATCATCTCTAAGAAATGCAGTGTGCAATCCACTCTAAGATCATCTGAAACAGTGTAATCCACTCTAAGATCATCTGAAACAGTGCAATCCACTCTAAGATCATCTAAATAGTCATCTGAAGATCAGTGTAATCCACTCTAAGATCATCTGAAACAGTGCAATCCTCTAAGATCATCTGAAACAGTGTAATCCACTCTAAGATCATCTGAAACAGTGCGGTCCACCGGCCATTTTGATGAATAGGAAAAGGCTATTAAAAATGTTAAAAAAATGTGATGTGGTTTGATGTGAACACAAATTAAATTCAGGGTAATAAGTGTGCCTAACGACAATGTAAATGTCATTAGACTTATAGCCTGAATTTAATTTATGTTCACATCAAACCACATCACATCTTGATACCCCTGGTATCAATACTCCACAGGATTGGTGTGTGTGTGTGTGTTTGTGTGGTTGTGTATGAGTGTGTGTGTGCGCTCGTGTGTGTGTTTTGTTTGCGTGGGTGTTCACCTTGCCGATGACACAGTGTCGTGAGAACTTGTCGAAGTCGACCACAGACAGCAGCAGGGTGCGGCGCTGGGCCTCCAGGAACAGAAGGTCAAAGGTGAACCGCTCCTCGAACACCGGGTTCTGTGTCTTCCTCTTCACCCCTGTCTGAAGAAGAAAAATGCTTTAATGTCCATTAATTTTTTTATTTTCTATTTAACTAGGCAAGTCAGTTAAGAAGAAATTCTTATTTAAAATGGCAGACCCGGACCCGGACGACGCTGGGCCAATTGTGCACCGCCCTATGGGGCTTCACAATCACAGCCGGTTGTGATACAGCCTGGATTTGAACCAGGGTGCAACGAGGCTGAAAGCAACGAGGCGCCTCTAGCACTGCATTGATGCAGTGCCTTAGACCGTCTGTGACAAGGTGAGGGGCCCATTAACTTACAGAGAATGGCAATGTGTACTTATGCTGACGAGGCTGAAAGCAACGAGGCTGCGCCCGGGCTGAGCACGGGCTTCTAGGCTGAAAGCAACGAGGCTGTTTCTCAAGGGCACAACAGCAGGCAAGGCTGACAGAATCTGACAGGATAGGATGATGCCAGGCTGAAAGCCCCAGGCTGAATGCAATGAGCTGCGCCTCCACACCATGGACTTTTCCAGTCAGAGCTGGGATTCAAACCAGCAACCCTCCAGTTGACAGCTCACTCCACACCAGACTTTTCCAGTCAGAGCTGGGATTCAAACCAGCAACCCTCCAGTTGACAGGCAGACTTTTCTCTAACCGCAACCCTAGTTGCAGCTACTACCTGACGGGAGTTCTTGTGGTCCGGCAGCAGGCTGATCTTGACATATGGGTTGGAGTGGGCCATGTCCTGGCGGGCTCCATCACAGGTTCAGAGGTGGGGGCAGGTCGCGAGCCTCATGACCCTAACGCCCAGGTGGCCGTTGATTAGATCATACCTGAGAGGAGAGGAGTTGAGGGGATGGGAGGGAGAGGGAGGAGGGAGGGATGGAGAGGGAGAGGGGATGATGAGAGGGGAGAGAGAGGGAGAGACAGAGAGGGGAGAGGGAGAGAGACAGAGAGAGACAGAGAGGACAGACAGAGAGAGAGAGAGAGAGACAGAAAGACAGAGACAGAGACAGAGAGAGAGAGAAGAGAAAGACAGAGAGACAGAGAGAGAGAGAGAGAGACAGAGAGAGAAAGACAGAGAGAGAAAGACAGAGAAAAGACAGAGAGAGAGACAGACAGAGAGAGAGAGAGAGAGAGAGAGAGAGGAGGAGATTGGGATGATCAGAGGGACACAAAGAAAAGCAAAATCAGATTAATGAAAATAAAATGCGTGTTTTTCATATTTTCCTGTATTTATTTCTAGACCTGGGGAAGTGTACATGCTGCTTATAGGAAAGCAGCTGATTACTATTATTCTGATTCTGAAACATAAAAGATATATTACAACGTATAAAAGACAACACATTACTGTGTGCTGAAGTGGAGCATGCCCAGTTGGTATCGTAGCAGAATCTCCTCGTCCGTTAGCGAGTCCACGTCGTCTCCGGATGAGTCCAGAGAGTAGAGGCGTGGCTCCAACTTCCTGAAGTAGTCATCCGGAGGGGGTCGACGCAGCGGCTGGATCACCTCCTTCCTGGGGCCCATGGCCCAGAACTCAATGGGTTTCACGTCCACCAGCGGAGAGCTGGGCCTGCGGGCGTCTAGACCTGGGGGAGGGGAGGGGTGAATAGGGGAGAATATAGATCAAGGAGAACAGAGAGGGAGAGAGGAGAGGGGAACGAAGAAGTTCATTAAATATTTTTTTTTTGATTCAGTGGTTCTTAGTAGTTCAGTGTTTCATCCAGTGGTTCTAAGTGGTTAATTGGTTCAGTGATTCAGTATTTAATTCAATAATTCCTTGGTTCAGTGATTCAGTGTTTAATTCAGTAGTTTAGTTGTTAATTGGTTCAGTGGTTCAGTGGTTCAGTATTTGTTTCAGTATTTGATTCAGTAGTTAAGTGGTTAATTGGTTCAGTGTTTGATTCAGTGATTCATTTGATCAGTTGTTCCTACTGGAGAGTTGTCGGACCAGGCTGAAGGTGGATCGGGACATCTCTGAGCTGGAACGTCTCCGGGTCGGAATACTGTCCTGTGTTGCCATGGAGTCAACATGAGTGACCCCGGTATCAGTGTCCTTCTCATCCACACACTCGTTCACTCTGAGACGGAGAGAGAGAGAGAGAGAAACAGAGGGAGAGGGAGAGACAGAGAGAAAGACAGGGAGAGCCAGAGAGAAAGAGAGAGAGAGAAACAGAGGGAGAGGGAGAGAGAAACAGAGGGAGAGGGAGACAGAGAGAAAGAGGGAGAGAGAGAGAGAAAGACAGGGAGAGCCAGAGAGAAAGAGGGAGAGAGAGAGAAACAGAGGGAGAGTGAGAGAGAAACAGAGGGAGAGGGAGAGACAGAGAGAAAGTCAGGGAGAGCCAGAGAGAAAGAGGGAGAGAGAGAGAGAGAGGGAGAGGGAGAGGGAGAGGGAGAGAGAAACAGAGGGAGAGGGAGACAGAGAGAAAGAGGGAGAGAGAGAGAAACAGAAGGAGAGTGAGAGAGAAACAGAGGGAGAGGGAGACAGAGAGAAAGAGGGAGAGAGAGAGAGGGAGAGGGAGAGGGAAACAGAGGGAGAGAGAAACAGAGAGAAAGAGGGAGAGAGAGAGAGAGACACAGAGGGAGAGGGAGAGAGGGAGACAGAGAAAGACAGGGAGAAAGAGAGAGAAACAGAGGGAGGGGGAGAGAGGGAGACAGAGGGAGAGGGAGACAGAGAGAGGGAGAGTGAGAGAGGGAGAGTGAGAGAGAAACAGAGGGAGAGGGAGACAGAGAAGAAGAGGGAGAGAGAGAGAGACACAGAGGGAGAGGGAGAGAGGGAGACAGAGAGAAAGAGGGAGACAGAGAGAGAGAGAGAGAGAAACAGAGGGAGAGGGAGAGAGGGAGACAGAGAGAAAGACAGGGAGAGAGAGAAACACTGAAATCTACTACAGGTGGTCCATGGCCAGATCTCCCCCCAAATAATACATGTACATTTGTCTATGAATATTACGAACAACAACAGATTAAACTCTCTTTGGCCAAGGGATCCGTGAAATAAGTTTAGAGGGTGTAATAGAATGCAGGCCAATGCAATATTATTAATTTACAAGATTCTGTTCTTAACCCTGGGCGACATGGGCCCGGGAGGCTCACAGAGATATTAGTATCCACAGTGTTCTGTTCTTAACCCTGGGCAACATGGGCCTGGGAGGCTCACAGGGATATTAGTATCCACAGTGTTCTGTTCTTAACCCTGGGCAACATGGGCCTGGGAGGCTCACAGAGATATTGGTATCCACAGTGTTCTGTTCTTAACCCTGGGCAACATGGGCCCGGGAGGCTCACAGAGATATTAGTATCCACAGTGTTCTGTTCTTAACCCTGGGTAACATGGGCCTGGGAGGCTCACAGAGATATTAGTATCCACAGTGTTCTGTTCTTAACCCTGGGCAACATGGGCCTGGGAGGTTCACAGAGATATTGGTATCCACAGTGTTCTGTTCTTAACCCTGGGCAACATGGGCCTGGGAGGCTCACAGAGATATTAGTATCCACAGTGCTCTGTTCTTAACCCTGGGTAACATGGGCCCGGGAGGTTCACAGAGATATTTGTATCCACAGTGTTCTGTTCTTAACCCTGGGCAACATGGGCCCGGGAGGCTCACAGAGATATTAGTATCCACAGTGTTCTGTTCTTAACCCTGGGCAACATGGGCCCGGGAGGCTCACAGAGATATTGGTATCCACAGTGTTCTGTTCTTAACCTGGGCAACATGGGCCCGGGAGGCTCATTAGAGATATTAGTATCCCACAGTGTTCTGTTCTTAACCCTGGGCAACATGGGCCTGGGAGGCTCACAGAGATATTGGTATCCACAGTGTTCTGTTCTTAACCCTGGGCAACATGGGCCCGGAGGCTCCAGAGATATTAGTATCCACAGTGTTCTGTTCTTAACCCTGGGCAACATGGCCCGGGAGGCTACAGAGATATTAGTATCCACAGTGTTCTGTTCTTAACCCTGGGCAACATGGGCCCGGGAGGCTCACAGAGATATTAGTATCCACAGTGTTCTGTTCTTAACCCTGGGCAACATGGGCCCGGGAGGCTCACAGGGATATTAGTATCCACAGTGTTCTGTTCTTAACCCTGGGCAACATGGGCCCGGGAGGCTCACAGAGATATTAGTATCCACAATACTCCACCAATTATCAATTTTTCAACTCAATACTTCTTGTATTCTCTCATTTTTTTGTTTAATTTGTTTCAACATAAATGCGCTGTAATGTTCTGATTAGGAGGGGGTACCTGATGAATTTGCATCGGTCACAAAAGGGGTCAGAACCCCTTATCTACCACACATTGGTGGTACCTGCCAACTCAGAGGACGGAGCTCTGAAGGACCAGAAACACCTGTTATTGGCTAATGTGGTTGAAATGTTCCTTATCCTTCAACTGGGGAAATCAGACAGCTATACAACAACGACATCATCATCATAATTTACTCTCTCTCCCTCTCTCTGTGTGTGTGTGTGTGAGTGTGTGTTAACGACTTTCTGGCAGGATGAACTGATTGTTTCTATGGCGATAGTGATACTTCTGTAAACACAGCTGTCTGCATCTCAAAGGCGTGGCAGGGAGCCTAGCGGTCGGCGCGTGGGGTCAGGAACCCAAAGGTCACGAGCTCGCCTAGCGGTTGGCGCGTGGGGTCAGGAACCCAAAGGTCACGAGCTCGCCTAGCGGTCGGAGCGTGGGGTCAGGAACCCAAAGGTCACGAGCTCGCCTAGCGGTCAGCGCGTGGGGCCAGGAACCCAAAGGTCACGAGCTCGGCTAGCGGTCAGCACGTGGGGCCAGGAACCCAAAGGTCACGAGCTCGCCTAGCGGTCGGCGCGTGGGGTCAGGAACCCAAAGGTCACGAGCTCGCCTAGCGGTCGGCGTGGGGTCAGGAACCCAAAGGTCACAAGCTCGCCTAGAGGTCGGCGCCTGGGGGTCAGGAACCCAAAGGTCACGAGCTCGCCTAGCGGTCAGCTCGTGGGGCCAGGAACCCAAAAGGTCACGAGCTTGCCTAGTGGTCAGCGCGTGGGGCCAGGAACCCAAGGTCACGAGCTCGCCTAGCGGTCAGCGCGTGGGGCCAGGAACCCAAAGGTCGAGCTCGCCTAGCGGTCGGCGCGTGGGGTCAGGAACCCAAAGGTCACGAGCTCGCCTAGCGGTCGGCGCGTGGGGTCAGGAACCCAAGGTCACGAGCTCGCCTAGCGGTCGGCGCGTGGGGTCAGGAACCCAAGGTCACGAGCTCGAGTCCTCGAGCCAACAAGAAGACAAATCTGTCAATGTGCCCTTGCGCATACATGAGAAAAGTAAAAGATACCTTAATAGAAAATGACTTAAGTGAAAGTCACCCAGTAAAGTTATATTTGAAGAAAAGTATTTGGTTTTAAATATACTTAAGGTGGAAAATTATATCTAAGTGCTTTGTCAAAAATAGAAACAAAATCTAAACGCAGCATCTTCGGGGAGGATTTCTGTGTTTAGAAAGTGACATATCTTGAAGACTTGAGGGCTGACAAGTAGTACTTTAAAATAGTTTTACTGAATGACTTTGCACGACTGCACTTAACCCTAATTGCTCCAGGGTTGCCGTTGATAACGGCTGGTCCTGGCAGAGGGGGAGTTGGGACATACAAAAAAACACATTTTAAATGTGGACAAATATAAGCCCCCCCTTATTATGAAATGGGATGCAGCCACTATGCTGCTGATGTAGAATATCTCTAATAACTACTGACAATTTATATCAGAATATCTCTAATAACCCCCCTCTGTAGGAACAGACACATCTTCTCCTGGTGACAGGTCCTTCTGTAGGAACAGACACATCTTCTCCTGATGACAGGTCCTTCTGTAGGAACAGACACATCTTCTCCTGGTGACATGTCCTTCTGTAGGAACAGACACATCTTCTCCTGATGACAGGTCCTTCTGTAGGAACAGACACATCTTCTCCTGGTGACAGGTCCTTCTGTAGGAACAGACACATCTTCTCCTGATGACAGGTCCTTCTATAGGAACAGACACATCTTCTCCTGGTGACATGTCCTTCTGTAGGAACAGACACATCTTCTCCTGATGACAGGTCCTTCTGTAGGAACAGACACATCTCCTATAGGAACAGACACATCTTCTGTAGGAACAGACACATCTTCTCCTGATGACAGGTCCTTCTGTAGGAACAGACACATCTTCTCCTGATGACAGGTCCTTCTGTAGGAACAGACACATCTTCTATAGGAACAGACACATCTTCTCCTGGTGACAGGTCCTTCTGTAGTGGAACAGACAACATCTTCTCTGATGACAGGTCCTTCTATTACGGTCTTCTCCTGATGACAGGGTCCTTCTATAGGATCAGACAATCTTCTCCTGGTGACAGGTCCTTCTGTGGAACAGACACATCTTCTCCTGATGACAGGTCCTTCTGTAGGAACAGACACATCTTCTCCTGATGACAGGTCCTTCTATAGGAACAGAACATCTTCTGTAGGAACAGACACATCTTCTATAGGAACAGACACATCTTCTATAGGAACAGACACATCTTCTATAGGAACAGACACATCTTCTCCTGATGACATGTCCTTCTATAGGAACAGACACATCTTCTGTAGGAACAGACACATCTTCTATAGGAACAGACACATCTTCTATAGGAACAGACACATCTTCTATAGGAACAGACACATCTTCTGTAGGAACAGACACATCTTCTATAGGAACAGACACATCTTCTCCTGGTGACAGGTCCTTCTATAGGAACAGACACATCTTCTGTAGGAACAGACACATCTTCTATAGGAACAGACACATCTTCTATAGGAACAGACACATCTTCTATAGGAACAGACACATCTTCTCCTGATGACATGTCCTTCTATAGGAACAGACACATCTTCTGTAGGAACAGACACATCTTCTATAGGAACAGACACATCTTCTATAGGAACAGACACATCTTCTATAGGAACAGACACATCTTCTGTAGGAACAGACACATCTTCTATAGGAACAGACACATCTTCTATAGGAACAGACACATCTTCTGTAGGAACAGACACATCTTCTATAGGAACAGACACATCTTCTATAGGAACAGACACATCTTCTCCTGACGACATGTCCTTCTGTAGGAACAGACACATCTTCTCCTGATGACAGGTACTTCTGTAGGAACAGACACATCTTCTCCTGATGACATGTCCTTCTATAGGAACAGACACATCTTCTGTAGGAACAGACACATCTTCTCCTGATGACATGTCCTTCTGTAGGAACAGACACATCTTCTCCTGATGACAGGCCCTTCTGTAGGAACAGACACATCTTCTCCTGATGACAAGTCCTTCTGTAGGAACAGACACATCTTCTCCTGATGACAGGCCCTTCTGTAGGAACAGACACATCTTCTCCTGATGACAGGTCCTTCTGTAGGAACAGACACATCTTCTGTAGGAACAGACACATCTTCTCCTGACGACAGGTCCTTCTATAGGAACAGACACATCTTCTCCTGATGACAGGTCCTTCTATAGGAACAGACACATCTTCTATAGGAACAGACACATCTTCTCCTGGTGACAGGTCCTTCTGTAGGAACAGACACATCTTCTCCTGATGACAGGTCCTTCTATAGGAACAGACACATCTTCTCCTGATGACAGGTCCTTCTGTAGGAACAGACACATCTTCTCCTGATGACAGGTCCTTCTATAGGAACAGACACATCTTCTCCTGATGACAGGTCCTTCTATAGGAACAGACACATCTTCTCCTGATGACAGGCCCTTCTATAGGAACAGACACATCTTCTGTAGGAACAGACACATCTTATCCTAATGACAGGTCCTTCTAATAGGAACAGACACATCTTTTATAGGAACAGACACATCTTCTCCTGATGACAGGTCCTTCTATAGGAACAGACACATCTTCTCCTGATGACAGGTCCTTCTGTAGGAACAGACACATCTTCTCCTGATGACAATCCTTCTATAGGAACAGACACATCTTCTGTAGGAACAGACACATCTTCTCTGATGACAGGTCCTTCTATAGGAACAGACACATCTTCTCCTGATGACAGGTCCTTCTATAGGAACAGACACATCTTCTGTAGGAACAGACACATCTTCTCCTGATGACAGGTCCTTCTGTAGGAACAGACACATCTTCTATAGGAACAGACACATCTTCTAATAACAGACACATCTTCCTGATGACAGGTCCTTCTATAGGAACAGACACATCTTATGATGATGACATGTCCTTCTATAGGAACAGACACATCTTCTCTGTTGACAGGTCCTTCTAATAGGAACAGACACATCTTCTCCTGATGACATCTGTAGGAACAGACACATCTTCTATCATCTTCTGTAGGAACAGACACACTGATGACAGGTCTTCTATAGGAACAGACACATCTTCTCCTGATGACAAGTCCTTCTGTAGGAACAGACACATCTTCTCCTGATGACAAGTCCTTCTGTAGGAACAGACACATCTTCTCCTGACGACAGGTCCTTCTATAGGAACAGACACATCTTCTCCTGATGACAAGTCCTTCTATAGGAACAGACACATCATCTATAGGAACAGACACATCTTCTGTAGGAACAGACACATCTTCTCCTGATGACAGGTCCTTCTATAGGAACAGACACATCTTCTCCTGATGACAAGTCCTTCTGTAGGAACAGACACATCTTCTCCTGATGACAAGTCCTTCTGTAGGAACAGACGCATCTTCTCCTGATGACAGGCCCTTCTGTAGGAACAGACACATCTTCTGCTGATGACAGGCCCTTCTGTAGGAACAGACACATCTTCTGCTGATGACAAGCCCTTCTATAGGTACAGACACATCTTCTCCTGGTGACAGGTCCTTCTGTAGGAACAGACACATCTTCTCCTGACGACAGGTCCTTCTGTAGGAACAGACACATCTTCTCCTGGTGACAGGTCCTTCTGTAGGAACAGACACATCTTCTCCTGACGACAGGTCCTTCTGTAGGAACAGACACATCTTCTCCTGGTGACAAGTCCTTCTATAGGAACAGACACATCTTCTCCTGACGACAGGTCCTTCTGTAGGAACAGACACATCTTCTCCTGATGACATGTCCTTCTGTAGGAACAGACACATCTTCTCCTGATGACAGGTCCTTCTATAGGAACAGACACATCTTCTCCTGATGACGGGTCCTTCTATAGGAACAGACACATCTTCTCCTGACGACAGGTCCTTCTGTAGGAACAGACACATCTTCTCCTGATGACAGGTCCTTCTATAGGAACAGACACATCTTCTCCTGGTCCTTCTATAGGAACAGACACATCTTCTATAGGAACAGACACATCTTCTGTAGGAACAGACACATCTTCTCCTGATGACAGGTCCTTCTATAGGAACAGACACATCTTCTCCTGACGACAGGTCCTTCTATAGGAACAGACACATCTTCTCCTGATGACAGGTCCTTCTGTAGGAACAGACACATCTTCTCCTGATGACAGGTCCTTCTATAGGAACAGACACATCTTCTCCTGACGACAGGTCCTTCTATAGGAACAGACACATCTTCTATAGGAACAGACACATCTTCTCCTGACGACAGGTCCTTCTGTAGGAACAGACACATCTTCTCCTGATGACAGGTCCTTCTATAGGAACAGACACATCTTCTCCTGATGACAGGTCCTTCTGTAGGAACAGACACATATTCTGTAGGAACAGACACATCTTCTGTAGGAACAGACACATCTTCTCCTGATGACAGGTCCTTCTGTAGGAACAGACACATCTTCTGTAGGAACAGACACATCTTCTCCTGATGACATGTCCTTCTGTAGGAACAGACACATCTTCTGTATGAACAGACACATCTTCTCCTGATGACAAGTCCTTCTATAGGAACAGACACATCTTCTCCTGGTGACAGGTCCTTCTATAGGAACAGACACATCTTCTCCTGGTGACAGGTCCTTCTATAGGAACAGACACATCTTCTCCTGATGACATGTCCTTCTATAGGAACAGACACATCTTCTCCTGGTGACAGGTCCTTCTATAGGAACAGACACATCTTCTCCTGATGACATGTCCTTCTATAGGAACAGACACATCTTCTCCTGGTGACAGGTCCTTCTATAGGAACAGACACATCTTCTCCTGGTGACAGGTCCTTCTATAGGAACAGACACATCTTCTCCTGATGACATGTCCTTCTATAGGAACAGACACATCTTCTCCTGATGACAGGTCCTTCTGTAGGAACAGACACATCTTCTCCTGGTGACAGGTCCTTCTGTAGGAACAGACACATCTTCTCCTGGTGACAGGTCCTTCTGTAGGAACAGACACATCTTCTCCTGATGACAGGTCCTTCTGTAGGAACAGACACATCTTCTCCTGATGACAGGTCCTTCTGTAGGAACAGACACATCTTCTCCTGGTGACAGGTCCTTCTGTAGGAACAGACACATCTTCTCCTGATGACAGGTCCTTCTATAGGAACAGACACATCTTCTCCTGATGACAGGTCTTTCTATAGGAACAGACACATCTTCTGTAGGAACAGACACATCTTCTCCTGATGACAGGTCCTTCTGTAGGAACAGACACATCTTCTGTAGGAACAGACACATCTTCTCCTGATGACATGTCCTTCTGTAGGAACAGACACATCTTCTCCTGATGACAGGTCCTTCTATAGGAACAGACACATCTTCTCCTGATGACAGGTCCTTCTGTAGGAACAGACACATCTTCTGTAGGAACAGACACATCTTCTCCTGATGACAGGTCCTTCTATAGGAACAGACACATCTTCTCCTGATGACAGGTCCTTCTGTAGGAACAGACACATCTTCTGTAGGAACAGACACATCTTCTCCTGATGACAGGTCCTTCTATAGGAACAGACACATCTTCTCCTAATGACAGGTCCTTCTGTAGGAACAGACACATCTTCTCCTGGTGACAGGTCCTTCTATAGGAACAGACACATCTTCTCCTGATGACAGGTCCTTCTATAGGAACAGACACATCTTCTCCTGATGACAGGTCCTTCTGTAGGAACAGACACATCTTCTCCTAATGACAGGTCCTTCTATAGGAACAGACACATCTTCTCCTAATGACAGGTCCTTCTATAGGAACAGACACATCTTCTCCTGATGACAGGTCCTTCTGTAGGAACAGACACATCTTCTCCTGACGACAGGTCCTTCTATAGGAACAGACACATCTTCTCCTGATGACAGGTCCTTCTATAGGAACAGACACATCTTCTACTGATGACATGTCCTTCTGTAGGAACAGACACATCTTCTATAGGAACAGACACATCTTCTCCTGGTGACAGGTCCTTCTATAGGAACAGACACATCTTCTCCTGATGACATGTCCTTCTGTAGGAACAGACACATCTTCTCCTGGTGACAGGTCCTTCTGTAGGAACAGACACATCTTCTCCTGATGACATGTCCTTCTATAGGAACAGACACATCTTCTATAGGAACAGACACATCTTCTCCTGATGACAGGTCCTTCTATAGGAACAGACACATCTTCTGTAGGAACAGACACATCTTCTGTAGGAACAGACACATCTTCTCCTGATGACAGGTCCTTCTATAGGAACAGACACATCTTCTGTAGGAACAGACACATCTTCTGTAGGAACAGACACATCTTCTCCTGATGACAGGTCCTTCTATAGGAACAGACACATCTTCTCCTGATGACATGTCCTTCTGTAGGAACAGACACATCTTCTGTATGAACAGACACATCTTCTCCTGATGACAGGTCCTTCTATAGGAACAGACACATCTTCTGTAGGAACAGACACATCTTCTGTAGGAACAGACACATCTTCTCCTGATGACATGTCCTTCTATAGGAACAGACACATCTTCTCCTGATGACAGGTCCTTCTATAGGAACAGACACATCTTCTCCTGATGACAGGTCCTTCTGTAGGAACAGACACATCTTCTGTAGGAACAGACACATCTTCTCCTGATGACAGGTCCTTCTATAGGAACAGACACATCTCCTGATGACAAGTCCTTCTATAGGAACAGACACATCTTCTGTAGGAACAGACACATCTTCTCCTGATGACAGGTCCTTCTATAGGAACAGACACATCTTCTCCTGATGACAAGTCCTTCTGTAGGAACAGACACATCTTCTGTAGGAACAGACACATCTTCTCCTGATGACAGGTCCTTCTATAGGAACAGACACATCTTCTCCTGATGACAGGTCCTTCTGTAGGAACAGACACATCTTCTCCTGATGACAGGTCCTTCTGTAGGAACAGACACATCTTCTCCTGATGACAGGTCCTTCTATAGGAACAGACACATCTTCTCCTGATGACATGTCCTTCTGTAGGAACAGACACATCTTCTGTATGAACAGACACATCTTCTCCTGATGACAGGTCCTTCTATAGGAACAGACACATCTTCTGTAGGAACAGACACATCTTCTGTAGGAACAGACACATCTTCTCCTGATGACATGTCCTTCTATAGGAACAGACACATCTTCTCCTGGTGACAGGTCCTTCTGTAGGAACAGACACATCTTCTCCTGATGACAGGTCCTTCTGTAGGAACAGACACATCTTCTCCTGATGACAGGTCCTTCTATAGGAACAGACACATCTTCTCCTGATGACAGGTCCTTCTATAGGAACAGACACATCTTCTCCTGATGACAGGTCCTTCTGTAGGAACAGACACATCTTCTGTAGGAACAGACACATCTTCTCCTGATGACAGGTCCTTCTATAGGAACAGACACATCTTCTCCTGGTGACAGGTCCTTCTGTAGGAACAGACACATCTTCTCCTGATGACAGGCCCTTCTATAGGAACAGACACATCTTCTCCTGATGACATGTCCTTCTGTAGGAACAGACACATCTTCTGTATGAACAGACACATCTTCTCCTGATGACAGGTCCTTCTATAGGAACAGACACATCTTCTCCTGATGACATGTCCTTCTATAGGAACAGACACATCTTCTCCTGGTGACAGGTCCTTCTATAGGAACAGACACATCTTCTCCTGATGACATGTCCTTCTATAGGAACAGACACATCTTCTCCTGATGACAGGTCCTTCTGTAGGAACAGACACATCTTCTCCTGGTGACAGGTCCTTCTGTAGGAACAGACACATCTTCTCCTGGTGACAGGTCCTTCTGTAGGAACAGACACATCTTCTCCTGATGACAGGTCCTTCTGTAGGAACAGACACATCTTCTCCTGATGACAGGTCCTTCTGTAGGAACCGACACATCTTCTACTGATGACAGTCCTTCTGTAGGAACAGACACATCTTCTCCTGGTGACAGGTCCTTCTGTAGGAACAGACACATCTTCTCCTGATGACACATCTTCTCCTGATGACAGGTCCTTCTGTAGGAACAGACACATCTTCTCCTGATGACAGGTCCTTCTGTAGGAACCGACACATCTTCTACTGATGACAGTCCTTCTGTAGGAACAGACACATCTTCTCCTGGTGACAGGTCCTTCTATAGGAACAGACACATCTTCTCCTGATGACAGGTCCTTCTGTAGGAACAGACACATCTTCTGTAGGAACAGACACATCTTCTCCTGGTGACAGGTCCTTCTGTAGGAACAGACACATCTTCTCCTGATGACAGGTCCTTCTATAGGAACAGACACATCTTCTGTAGGAACAGACACATCTTCTGTAGGAACAGACACATCTTCTCCTGATGACAGGTCCTTCTGTAGGAACAGACACATCTTCTCCTGATGACAGGTCCTTCTATAGGAACAGACACATCTTCTGTAGGAACAGACACATCTTCTGTAGGAACAGACACATCTTCTGTAGGAACAGACATATCTTCTCCTGATGACAGGTCCTTCTATAGGAACAGACACATCTTCTCCTGATGACAGGTCCTTCTGTAGGAACAGACACATCTTCTATAGGAACAGACACATCTTCTCCTGGTGACAGGTCCTTCTATAGGAACAGACACATCTTCTCCTGATGACATGTCCTTCTATAGGAACAGACACATCTTCTCCTGGTGACAGGTCCTTCTATAGGAACAGACACATCTTCTATAGGAACAGACACATCTTCTCCTGGTGACAGGTCCTTCTATAGGAACAGACACATCTTCTCCTGATGACATGTCCTTCTATAGGAACAGACACATCTTCTCCT
>NW_027008772.1:72500-73792 GCF_036934945.1 Oncorhynchus masou masou
GGAGGAGGTAGAGGGAGGGAGGGAGATGGAGAGAGAGAGAGAGAGAGAGAGAGAGAGAGAGAGGGAGGGAGGGAGGGAGGGAGGGAGGGAGGGAGAGAGAGAGAGAGAGAGAGAGAGAGAGAGGGGGGGTGAAGGTCATATGAGTTTGGAATGACGCTTAAGGGCATGAGGATGTTTATGAACTTTGTTTTCTTTTCAACTTCCCCTCTTTCCTCTCCCTCTTTCCTCCCTCTCCCCCTCCACCTCCCTCCCTCCTTCCTTCCCTCCCTCCCTCCATCCCCCCCTCCCTCTCTCCGCAATCACGATTCTAATCAGAGACAAAGACAGTCATGCAGGACAAAATGATTGACATGAATATGCAATGAAGAACCTCTTATTAAGCTGATGAAAATAACAAAGTGTTTGTCTGTGTCTGTGGTGTGTGGTGTGTATGTCTGTGTGGTGTGTGTATGTGTGGTATGTGGTGTGTGTGTGTCTGTGTGTATGTGTGGTGTGTGTGTCTATGTGTGGTATGTGGTGTGTGTGTGTCTGTGGTGTGTTTGTGTGTGTGTGGTGTGTATATGTGTGTGTGGGGGGGTTGTCACTAGAGCAGACACAGGAGATGGACTGGGCCCACTGAGATCTGACAGCAGAGTCAAGGCTGTTTAACTGGTGATTTGACACCTGCTCCTCTTCTATCACCTCTCTCTGTCTCTACACACACACACACGCACGCACGCACGCACACACGCACACACACACACACACACACACACACACACACACACACACACACACACACACACACACACACACACACACACACACACACACACACACACACGTGTGTGTTCAGAGAGGAGAACATACCTTGTTGATGGGTTCCAACTGTCATTTTTTCCCAGTGAGGAGGAGCAGTGGATTATGGTCCGTTGGAGGACCAGGAGGAGACAGGAAGAGTACTTTAGAAACAACGTTTGGTGTTTCAGTTCATTATGATTCATGTTAGCATTTACCAACAACAGCCAAAGCCTCCTGAGGTTCAAAACCCAACACAATACAAAACATGGGCTGCGTTCATTAGTGCAAAACACTTTGAAACGAAAATCACTGTTTCTTATTGTACAATTCAGTGGTTTATTCACGAGGGAATCAAATGGAACGAAGCCACCTGAAAGCTCGTTTTCGTTGCAGCAGTTGTCCTTAGCGGAAACGTTTTATTAGGGTTTGCTACGGTCTGCACTAATGAATACACCCCAGGTTAGTCCCTCCTCTTTTCTTTCCTTTTTTGTTCCTGTGAATTTTAATTTATT
>NW_027008773.1:0-60000 GCF_036934945.1 Oncorhynchus masou masou
GTGTCTCTCTCACTCCCCGTGTCTCTCTCTCCCATCCCCGTGTCTCTCTCCCTCCCGTGTCTCTATCCCTCCCCGTGTCTCTATCCTCCCCGTGTCTCTCTCCCTCCCTGTGTCTCTCTCCCCTCCCTGTGTCTCCCACTCCCAGTGTCTCTCTCCCTCCCCGTGTCTCCCTCCCATGTCTCTCTCCCCTCCCCGTGTCTCTCTCCCTCCCCGTGTCTCTCCCTCCCCGTGTCTCTCACCCTCTCCCGTGTCTCTCTCCCTCCCCGTGTCTCTCTCCCTCCTGTGTCTCTCTCCTCCCCGTGTCTCTATCCCTCCCGTGTCTCCTCTCCCTCCCTGTGTCTCTCCTCCCTGTGTCTCTCTCCCTCCATGTGTCTCTCTCCCCTCCCGTGTCTCTCTCCCTCCCCGTGTCTCTCTCCCTCCCCGTGTCTCTCTCCCCTCCCCGTGTCTCTATCCCTCCCATGTCTCTATCCCTCCCCGTGTCTCTCTCCCTCCCTGTGTCTCTCTCCCTCCTGTGTCTCTATCCCTCCATGTGTCTCTCTCACTCCCCGTGTCTCTCTCCTCCCCGTGTCTCTCTCCCCTCCCCGTGTCTCTATCCCTCCCCGTGTCTCTCTCCTCCCCGTGTCTCTCTCCCTCCCCGTGTCTCTCTCCCTCCCCGTGTCTCTCTCTCCCCGTGTCTCTCTCCCTCCATGTGTCTCTCTCTAAAGTGTCTCTCTCCCTCCATGTCTCTATCACTCCATGTGACTCTCTCCCTCCATGTCTCTCCCTCCCCGTGTCTCTCTCCCTCCCGTGTCTCTCTCCCTCCCTGTGTCTCTCTCCCTCGCTGTGTCTCTCTCTAAAAGGTGTCTCTCTCTAAAGGTGTCTCTCTCCCTCCCCGTGTCTCTCTCCCTCCCTGTGTCTCTATCCCTCCCCGTGTCTCTATCCCTCCCCGTGTCGCTCTCCCTCCCCGTGTCTCTATCCCTCCCCGTGTCTCTCTCCCTCCCCGTGTCTCTCTCCCTCCCGTGTCTCTCTCCCTCGCTGTGTCTCTCTAAAAGGTGTCTCTCTCACTCCCTGTGTCTCTATCCCTCCCCGTGTCTCTATCCCTCCCCGTGTCTCTCTCCCTCCCCGTGTCTCTCTCCCTCCCCGTGTCTCTATCCCTCCCGTGTCTCTCTCCCTCCCCGTGTCTCTCTCCCTCCCCGTGTCTCTCTCCCTCCCCGTGTCTCTCTCCCTCCCTGTGTCTCTATCCCTCCCCGTGTCTCTCTCCTCCCCGTGTCTCTATCCCTCCCCGTGTCTCTCTCCCTCCCCGTGTCTCTATCCCTCCCGTGTCTCTCTCCCTCCCCGTGTCTCTCTCCCTCCCCGTGTCTCTCTCCCTCCCCCTGTCTCTCTCCCTCCCGTGTCTCTCCCTCCCCGTGTCTCTCTCCCTCCCCGTGTCTCTCTCCCTCCCCGTGTCTCTCCCTCCCCGTGTCTCTCTCCCTCCCCGTGTCTCTCTCCCTCCCCGTGTCTCTCTCCCTCCCCGTGTCTCTCCTCTCTCCCTGTGTCTCTCTCCCTCCCTGTGTCTCTCTCCTCGCTGTGTCTCTCTCTAAAAGGTGTCTCTCTCCCCTCGCTGTGTCTCTCTCTAAAAGGTTCTGTCTCCTGTCTCCCTCCCCTCCCTGTGTCTCTCTCTCAAAAGGTTTTCTCTCTCTCTCTCTCCCTGTGTCTCCTTCCCCTCCATATACTCCCTCATTGTGTCTATCTCTCTCCCTGTGTTTCTTTCTGTCCCTGTGTCTCTCTCTCCCTCCTGTGTCTCTCTCTCCCTCCCTGTGTCTCTCTCCCTCCATGTCTCTATCCCTCCCCGTGTCTCTCTCCTCCCGTGTCTCTCTCCCTCCCCGTGTCTCTCTCCCTCCCCGTGTCTCTCCCTCCCCGTGTCTCTCTCCCTCCCCGTGTCTACTCTCACTCCCCGTGTCTCTCTCCCTCCCCGTGTCTCTCTCCCTCCCCGTGTCTCTCTCCCTCCCGTGTCTCTCTCTCACTCCCCGTGTCTCTCTCCCCTCCCGTGTCTCTCTCCCTCCCCGTGTCTCTCTCCCTTCCCGTGTCTCTCTCCCTCCCCGTGTCTCTCTCCCTCCCCGTGTCTCTCTCCCTCCCGTATCTCTCTCACTCCCCGTGTCTCTCTCCCCTCCCCGTGTCTCTCCTCACTCCCCGTGTCTCTCTCCTCCATGTGTCTCTCTCTCCCTTCCCGTGTCTCTCTCCCTCCCCGTGTCTCTCTCCCTCCCCGTGTCTCTCTCCCTCCCGTGTCTCTCTCCCTCCCCGTGTCTCTCCCCCTCCCCGTTGTCTCTCTCCCCTCCCCGTGTCTCTCTCCCCCTCCCCGTGTCTCTCTCCCTCCCCGTGTCTCTCTCCCTCCCCGTGACTCTCTCCCTCCCCGTGTCTCTCTCCCTCCCGTGTCTCTCTCCCTCCCCGTGTCTCTCTCCCTCCCCGTGTCTCTCTCCCTCCCCGTGTCTCTCTCCCCTCCCGTTTCTCTCTCCCTCCCCGTGTCTCTCTCCCTCCCCGTGTCTCTCTCTCCCTCCCCGTGTCTCTCTCCTCCCGTGTCTCTATCCCTCCCCGTGTCTCTCTCCCTCCCCGTGTCTCTATCCCTCCATGTGTCTCTATCCCTCCCTGTGTCTCTCTCCCTCCCCGTGTCTCTCTCCCTCCATGTGTCTCTCTCCCTCCATGTGTCTCTCTCCCTCCCCGTGTCTCTCTCCCTCCATGTGTCTCTCTCACTCCCTGTGTCTCTCTCCCTCCCCGTGTCTCTCTCCCTCCCCGTGTCTCTCTCCCTCCCCGTGTCTCTCTCCCTCCATGTGTCTCTCTCACTCCCTGTGTCTCTCTCCCTCCCAGTGTCTCTCTCCCTCCCCGTGTCTCTATCCCTCCCTGTGTCTCTCTCACTCCCCGTGTCTCTCTCCCTCCCCGTGTCTCTCTCCCTCCCCGTGTCTCTATCCCTCCCCGTGTCTCTCTCCCTCCATGTGTCTCTCTCACTCCCTGTGTCTCTCTCCCTCCCCGTGTCTCTCTCCCTCCCCGTGTCTCTCTCCCTCCCGTGTCTCTCTCCCCTCCATGTGTCTCTCTCACTCCCTGTGTCTCTCTCCCTCCCAGTGTCTCTCTCCCTCCCCGTGTCTCTATCCCTCCCTGTGTCTCTCTCACTCCCCTGTCTCTCTCCCCCCGTGTCTCTCTCCCTCCCCGTGTCTCTATCCCCTCCCCGTGTCTCTATCCCTCCCCGTGTCTCTCTCCCTCCCCGTGTCTCTCTCCCTCCCCGTGTCTCTCTCCCTCCCAGTGTCTCTCTCCCTCCCCGTGTCTCTCTCCCTCCCCGTGTCTCTCTCCCTCCCCGTGTCTCTCTCCCTCCCCGTGTCTCTCTCCCTCCCCGTGTCTCTCTCCCTCCCCGTGTCTCTCTCCCTCCCTGTGTCTCTCTCCCTCCCCGTGTCTCTATCCCTCCCCGTGTCTCTCTCCCTCCCTGTGTCTCTCTCCCTCCCTGTGTCTCTCTCCCTCCATGTGTCTCTCTCCCCCCTCCCCGTGTCTCTCTCCCTCCCCGTGTCTCTCTCCTCCCCGTGTCTCTCTCCCTTCCCGTGTCTCTCTCCCTCCCTGTGTCTCTATCCCTCCCCGTGTCTCTCTCCCTCCCCGTGTCTCTCTCCCTCCCCGTGTCTCTCTCCCTCCCCGTGTCTCTCCCTCCCCGTGTCTCTCTCCCTCCCTGTGTCTCTCTCCCTCCCTGTGTCTCTATCCTCCCCCGTGTCTCTATCCCTCCCCGTGTCTCTCTCCCTCCCCGTGTCTCTCTCCCTCCCCGTGTCTCTCTCCCTCCCCGTGTCTCTCTCCCTCCCCGTGTCTCTCTCCCTCCCCGTGTCTCTCTCCCTCGCTGTGTCTCTCTCTAAAAGGTGTCTCTCTCCCTCCATGTCTCTATCCCTCCATGTGACTCTCTCCCTCCATGTCTCTCTCCCTCCCCGTGTCTCTCTCCCTCCCCGTGTCTCTCTCCCTCCCTGTGTCTCTCTCCCTCGCTGTGTCTCTCTCTAAAAGGTGTCTCTCTCTAAAAGGTGTCTCTCTCCCTCCCCGTGTCTCTCTCCCTCCCCGTGTCTCTATCCCTCCCCGTGTCTCTATCCCTCCCCGTGTCGCTCTCCCTCCCCGTGTCTCTATCCCTCCCCGTGTCTCTCTCCCTCCCCGTGTCTCTCTCCCTCCCCGTGTCTCTCTCCCTCGCTGTGTCTCTCTCTAAAAGGTGTCTCTCTCACTCCCTGTGTCTCTATCCCTCCCCGTGTCTCTATCCCTCCCCGTGTCTCTCTCCCTCCCCGTGTCTCTATCCCTCCCCGTGTCTCTATCCCTCCCCGTGTCTCTCTCCCTCCCCGTGTCTCTCTCCCCCTCCCCGTGTCCTCTCCCTCCCCGTGTCTCTCTCCCTCCCCGTGTCTCTATCCCTCCCCGTGTCTCTCTCCCTCCCCGTGTCTCTATCCCTCCCCGTGTCTCTATCCCTCCCCGTGTCTCTCTCCCTCCCCGTGTCTCTATCCCTCCCCGTGTCTCTCTCTCCCTCACCGTGTCTCTCTCCCTCCCCGTGTCTCTCTCCCTCCCCGTGTCTCTCTCCCTCCCCGTGTCTCTCTCCCTCCCCGTGTCTCTCTCCCTCCCCGTGTCTCTCTCCCTCCCCGTGTCTCTCTCCCTCCCCGTGTCTCTCTCCCTCCCCGTGTCTCTCTCCCTCCCCGTGTCTCTCTCCCTCCCTGTGTCTCTCTCCCTCCCTGTGTCTCTCTCCCTCGCTGTGTCTCTCTCTAAAAGGTGTCTCTCTCCCTCGCTGTGTCTCTCTCTAAAAGGTGTCTCTCTCCCTGTCTCCCTCCCTCCCTGTGTCTCTCTCAAAAAGGTTTCTCTCTCTCTCTCTCCCTGTGTCTCCTTCCCTCCATATGTCTCCCTCATTGTGTCTATCTCTCTCCCTGTGTTTCTTTCTGTCCCTGTGTCTCTCTCTCCCTCACTGTGTCTCTCTCTCCCTCCCTGTGTCTCTCTCTCCACTCCCTGTGTCTCTCTCCCTCCATGTCTCTATCCCTCCCCGTGTCTCTCTCCCTCCCCGTGTCTCTCTCCCTCCCCGTGTCTCTCTCCCTCCCCGTGTGTCTCTCCCCTCCCCGTGTCTCTCTCCCTCCCCGTGTCTCTCTCACTCCCCGTGTCTCTCTCCCTCCCCGTGTCTCTCTCCCTCCCCGTGTCTCTCTCACTCCCCGTGTCTCTCTCACTCCCCGTGTCTCTCTCCCTCCCCGTGTCTCTCTCCCTCCCCGTGTCTCTCTCCCTCCCCGTGTCTCTCTCCCTCCCCGTGTCTCTCTCCCTCCCCGTGTCTCTCTCCCTCCCCGTGTCTCTCTCCCTCCCCGTGTCTCTCTCACTCCCCGTGTCTCTCTCACTCCCCGTGTCTCTCTCACTCCCCGTGTCTCTCTCCCTCCCCGTGTCTCTCTCCCTCCCCGTGTCTCTCTCACTCCCCGTGTCTCTCTCCCTCCCCGTGTCTCTCTCCCTCCCCGTGTCTCTCTCCCTCCCCGTGTCTCTCTCCCTCCCCGTGTCTCTCTCCCTCCCCGTGTCTCTCTCCCCTCCCCGTGTCTCTCTCCCTCCCCGTGTCTCTCTCCCTCCCCGTGTCTCTCTCCCTCCCCGTGACTCTCTCCCTCCCCGTGTCTCTCTCCCTCCCCGTGTCTCTCTCCCTCCCCGTGTCTCTCTCCCTCCCCGTGTCTCTCTCCCTCCCCGTTCTCTCTCCCTCCCCGTGTCTCTCTCCCTCCCCGTGTCTCTCTCCCTCCCCGTGTCTCTCTCCCTCCCCCCGTGTCTCTCTCCCTCCCCGTGTCTCTCTCCCTTCCCGTGTCTCTCTCCCTCCCCGTGTCTCTATCCCTCCCCGTGTCTCTCTCCCTCCCCGTGTCTCTCTCCCTCCCCGTGTCTCTCTCACTCCCCGTGTCTCTCTCCCTCCCCGTGTCTCTCTCACTCCCCGTGTCTCTCTCACTCCATGTGTCTCTCTCCCTCCCCGTGTCTCTCTCCCTTCCCGTGTCTCTCTCCCTCCCCGTGTCTCTCTCCCTCCCCGTGTCTCTCTCCCTCCCGTGTCTCTCTCCCTCCCCGTGTCTCTCTCCCTCCCCGTGTCTCTCTCCCTCCCCGTGTCTCTCTCCCTCCCCGTGTCTCTCTCCCTCCCCGTGACTCTCTCCCTCCCCGTGTCTCTCTCCCTCCCCGTGTCTCTCTCCCTCCCCGTGTCTCTCTCCCTCCCTGTGTCTCTCTCCCTCCCCGTGTCTCTCTCCTCCCCGTGTCTCTCTCCCTCCCCGTGTTCTCTCTCCCTCCCTGTGTCTCTCTCCCTCCCCGTGTCTCTCTCCCCTCCCCGTGTCTCTCTCCCTCCCCGTGTCTCTCTCCCTCCCCGTGTCTCTCTCCTCCCCATGTCTCTCTCCCTCCCCGTGTCTCTCTCCTCAGAGTGTCTCTCTCCCTCCCCCGTGTCTCTCTCTCCCTCCCCGTGTCTCTCTCCCTCCCAGTCAGTCTCTCTCACTCCCTGTGTCTCTCTCCCTCCCTGTGTCTCTCTCCCTCCCTGTGTCTCTCTCCCTCCCAGTGTCAGAGGTATACTCCCTCCCAGTGTCTCTCTCCCTCCCAGTGTCTCTCTCCAGGCTCAGGCAGACAGTCTCCAGGCAGACGTGTCTCTCTCCCTAGAGGTATACAGACAGACAGTCCAGGTGTCTCTCTCCCCTCCCAGTGTCTCTCAGACTCCCAGTCAGGCTCTCTCACTCCCTGTGTCTCTCTCCCTCCCTGTAAGTCTCTCTCACTCCCTGTGTCTCTCTCAGTAAGGCAGGGTGTGGGGAGGGGAGGGTGTCTCTCTCCCTCCCCATGTTTCTCTCCCTCCCTGTGTCTCTATCTGAGGTTACATGGCAATCTGACCTGATCTTTGTCTCTGTCTTACACACAGTCAATAGTTCTCCAGCAGCATGTCAGGCAGAGGTGAGACAGGGAGGAGGGGAGGGTAGAGGTATACAGGCAGACAGTCAGGCAGGGGAGGAGGGGAGGGTAGAGGTATACAGGCAGACAGTCAGGCAGGGGGAGGGAGGGGAGTGTAGAGGTATACAGGCAGACAGTAAGGCAGGGAGGAGGGGAGGGGAGAGGTATACAGGCAGACAGTAAGGCAGGGACGAGGGGAGGGGAGGGTAGAGGTATACAGACAGACAGTCAGTCAGGGAGGAGGGGAGGGTAGAGGTATACAGGCAGACAGTAAGGGAGGGAGGGAGGGGGAGTGTAGAGGTATACAGGCAGACAGTAAGGCAGGGAGGAGGGGAGGGGAGAGGTATACAGGCAGACAGTAAGGCAGGGATGTGGGGAGGGGAGGGTAGAGGTATACAGACAGACAGTCAGGCAGGGAGGAGGGGAGGGTAGAGGTATACAGGCAGACAGTAAGGCAGGGAGGAGGGGAGGGGAGAGGTATACAGGCAGACAGTAAGGCAGGGAGGAGGGGAGTGTAGAGGTATACAGGCAGACAGTCAGGCAGGGAGCAGGAGAGGGAGGGTAGAGGTATACAGGCAGACAGTCAGGCAGGGAGGAGGAGAGAGGAGGGTAGAGGTATACAGGCAGACAGTCAGGCAGGGAGGAGGAGAGGGGAGGGTAGAGGTATACAGGCAGACAGTCAGGCAGGGAGGAGGAGAGGGGAGGGTAGAGGTATACAGGCAGACAGTCAGGCAGGGAGGAGGGGAGGGTCGAGGTATACAGGCAGACAGTAAGGCAGGGAGGTGGGGAGGGAGGGTAGAGGTATACAAGCTGACAGTCAGGCAGGGAGGAGGAGAGGGTAGAGGTATACAGGCAGACAGTCAGTCAGGGAGGAGGGGGAGGGTAAAGGTATACAGGCAGACAGTCATGCAGGGAGGAGGGGAGGGTAGAGGTATACAGGCAGACAGTAAGGCATGGAGGAGAGGGAGGGTAGAGGTATACAGGCAGACAGTCAGGCAGGGAGCAGGAGAGGGGAGGGTAGAGGTATACAGGCAGACAGTCAGGCAGGGAGGAGGAGAGGGGAGGGTAGAGGTATACAGGCAGACAGTCAGGCAGATAGGAGGGGAGGGTCGAGGTATACAGGCAGACAGTAAGGCAGGGAGGAAGGGAGGGGAGGGTAGAGGTATACAGGCAGACAGTCAGGCAGGTAGGAGGGGAGGGTAGAGGTATACAGGCAGACAGTCAGGCAGGGAGGAGGAGAGGGGAGGGTGGAGGTATACAGGCAGACAGTCAGACAGGGAGGAGGAGAGGGGAGGGTAGAGGTATACAGGCAGACAGTCAGGCAGGGAGGAGGGGAGGGTAGAGGTATACAGGCAGACAGTCAGGCAGGGAGGAGGGGAGGGTAGATGTATACAGGCACAGTCAAGCAGGGAGGAGGGGAGGGTAGAGGTTTACAGGCAGACAGTAAGGCAGGGAGGAGGGGAGTGTAGAGGTATACAGGCAGACAGTCAGGCAGGGAGCAGGAGAGGGGAGGGTAGAGGTATACAGGCAGACAGTCAGGCAGGGAGGAGGAGAGGGGAGGGTAGAGGTATACAGGCAGACAGTCAGGCAGGGAGGAGGAGAGGGGAGGGTAGAGGTATACAGGCAGACAGTCAGGCAGGGAGGAGGAGAGGGGAGGGTAGAGGTATACAGGCAGACAGTCATGCAGGGAGGATGGGAGGGTAGAGGTATACAGGCAGACAGTCATGCAGGGAGGAGGGGAGGGTAGAGGTATACAGGCAGACAGTCATGCAGGGAGGATGGGAGGGTCGAGGTATACAGGCAGACAGTAAGGCATACAGGCAGACAGTCATGCAGGGAGGGGAGGGGAGGGAGGTATACAGGCAGACAGTAAGGCAAGGAGGTGGGGAGTGGAGGGTCGAGGTATACAGGCAGACAGTCAGGCAGGTAGGAGGGGAGGGTCGAGGTATACAGGCAGACAGTCAGACAGGGAGGAGGAGAGGGAGGGTAGAGGTATACAGGCAGACAGTCAGGCAGGGAGGAGGGGAGGGTGGAGGTATACAGGCAGACAGTCAGACAGGGAGGAGGAGAGGGGAGTGTAGAGGTATACAGGCAGACAGTCAGGCAGGGAGGAGGAGAGGGGAGGGTAGAGGTATACAGGCAGACAGTCAGGCAGGGAGGAGGGGAGGGTAGAGGTATACAGGCAGACAGTAAGGCAGGGAGGAGGAGGAGAAATCTATATCTGCTCTCTGGGCTGCCGGTGGGTTATGCGGTGGGGTAGCAATGGATCTTGCCCAAATGTGTTTGAGAGTGTGTCCGTGACCCAGTGTGTGATAAGGCTGTGCAGTAGTGGTCCTGAGAGACCAGCGGACCCTGCTCTCCTGATTACTCATTTATCACTAGTGGCAGAATAAACCAGCCCAGATCAGACCAGCCCAGATCAGACCAGACTGGCCCAAATCAGACCAGCCCAGATCAGACCAGCCCACACCAACTATAATCACTTTTCCATTTCTCTATCCCCTCCCTCGATCCCCTTTCTATCCCTCTGTTTACTTCTGTATTCCCCCTCTCCCTTGGGCACACAGCCATATCCTCCCCATCTCCCTGCACCAATGAATCCACAGTATCTGAACTCTGATCCAGTCCATTCTTACATGCCCCTGTATCCCCCCATATCTGAACTCTGATCCAGTCCATTCTTACATCGCCATGTGTCCCCCCATATCTGAACTCTGATCCAGTCCATTCTTACATCGCCATGTGTCCCCCAATATCTGAACTCTGATCCAGTCCATTCTTACATCGCCATGTATCCCCCAATATCTGAACTCTGATCCAGTCCATTCTTACATCGCCATGTATCCCCCAATATCTGAACTCTGATCCAGTCCATTCTTACATCGCCATGTGTCCCCCAATATCTGAACTCTGATCCAGTCCATTCTTACATCGCCATGTGTCCCCCAATATCTGAACTCTGATCCAGTCCATTCTTACATCGCCATGTGTCCCCCAATATCTGAACTCTGATCCAGTCCATTCTTACATGCCCCTGTATCCCCCAATATCTGAACTTTGATCCAGTCTTATCCACATTTCCCAAACTCAGTCATACAGGAGAGGGGAGGAGAGGAGAGGGGAAGAAAGGAGAGTTTGACATTATGACAGTCCCCCACTGCCCTAGCCAGCCCATTTACTCTGGTCCTGACACTTGGACAGAGAGGGAATTATAATCGTTGAGACATTCATGAGCGAGGGGAGCAAATGTACTTAACCAGCTGACATGTTCCCCATTCTACTTTCTTCGTGGTTGGGGAGTAATTGGAAAAGCATCTAGGATGAAGAAAGGGGAGTAATCTGGAATATGCAGGCTGTCCTGTCCATACACGCACAGACTCGCAAATACACGGATTCAGAGGCAGTCTGTCACACGCATAATACCCCTTTCTTGCCTCTCCACCCTCTCTCTGGTCTCTTCTGACTGGAGCCCCTCAACCCTCCCCTTCCCCCTCTCTCTGGTCTCTTCTGACTGGAGCCCCTCAACCTTCCCCTTCCCCCTCTCTCTGGTCTCTTCTGACTGGAGCCCCTCAACCCTCCCCTTCCCCCTCTCTCTGGTCTCTTCTGACTGGAGCCCCTCAACCCTCCCCTTCCCCCTCTCTCTGGTCTCTTCTGAATGGAGCCCCTCAACCCTCCCCTTCTCTCTGGTCTCTTCTGACCCCTTCCCCCTTCTCTCTGGTCTCTTCTGACTGGAGCCCCTCAACCCTCCCCTTCACCCTCTCTCTGGTCTCTTCTGACTGGAGCCCCTCAACCCTCCCCTTCCCCCCTCTCTCTGGTCTCTTCTGACTGGAGCCCCTCAACCCTCCCCTTCCCCTCTCTCTGGTCTCTTCTGACTGGATCCCCTCAACCCTCCCCTTCCCCCTCTCTCTGGTCTCTTCTGACTGGAGCCCCTCAACCCTCCCCTTCCCCCTCTCTCTGGTCTCTTCTGACTGGAGCCCCTCAACCCTCCCCTTCCCTCTCTCTGGTCTCTTCTGACTGGAGCCCTCAACCCTCCCCTTCCCCCTCTCTCTGGTCTCTTCTGACTGGAGCCCTCAACCCTCCCCTTCACCCTCTCTCTGGTCTCTTCTGACTGGAGCCCCTCAACCCTCCCCTTCCCCCTCTCTCTGGTCTCTTCTGACTGGAGCCCCTCAACCCTTTGTAGTAGATGCCGTTTAGAGGACGCTGTCCTTACTTATTTTCTTGGTGGAGTGTTAATGCACTGTTAGTTTAGCGGTGCCCACTGGTTTTTACAAAGTAAGGGGGGAAGAGGACAGAGTTGTAGTTTCCTGGGGTTTGAATGGTGTGGTGTGCATGACGGCTTCGCAGCCTAGCACGGAGGAGATGCTGTCGTGACGGCATGGATTCTGGTGTGTTCCTGAGAATGGAGTTAAGGTGGAGCAGGTTCTGCTCGCGGTCGGCAAAAAGATAGGAGCTGAAATGGGGTAAGCTGATTGATAGTGGATTATTTGTAAATAAGAATGTGTTCTTAACTGACTTGATTAGTCTAATAAAGGTTAAATAAAATTAAAATACAATAGTGGATGAGGAGAGTATAGTGGGGAAGGGGAAGTGAATAGGGCGGTGGAGGAGGGTGTCAAGTGGAAGAGGAAAAGGGGGGAGAAGAAAGGAGGTGGGAGGAGAGAGACTGGTGTGGTCAAAGGCATTAAAACCTCTTGGAACTACCCAAAGTCCCTATCACCAAAGTCAAGGATCAGTAGGATAGTCAGTTTTACGAGGGTATGTTTGGCAGCATGAGCGAAGGATACTTTGTTGCGAAATAGGAAGCCAATTCTAGATTTAATTTGGATTGGAGATGCTTAATGTGAGTCTGGAAGGAGAGTTGTATGGCATTGAAGCTCGTCTGGAGGTTTGTTAACACAGTGTCCAAAGATGGGCCAGATGTATACAGAATGGTGTCGTCTGTGTAGAGGTGGATCAGAGAATCACCAGCAGCAAGAGCGACATCATTGATGCATACAGAGAAAATAGTCAGCCCGAGAATTGAACCCTGTGGCACCTCCATAGAGACGGCCAGAGGTCCGGACAACAGGCCCTGCGATTTGACACCCTGAACTCTGTCTGAGAAGTAGTTGGTGAACCAGGCGAGGCACATACATGGAACATGGTGAGAGAACTGTCACGGTTCCTGAATGAGGCTAAAGGGAAAAAGGTTCATCTTGATGCTTATTTTTACGATCCGGGAAAGTTTGTAATATCAGTACAACACACTATGAAAAATGTGGGCCATGGTGTCCTTACCCCCATTGAAACATTTTAGGTTGAGGAAGTGGGTAACAAACGTGCATAAGGGTCTATCTTCAGATGCTGTTTAGATTAATCTTTTTTTTCTGGCACTGGGGCTTTTGAACTTTGATATTGGTCTCTTTCTTTGCTGGCTTTTCTCCCACTTCTTATGGAGACTCTTTTGCTCAATATAAATATTGGACTCTTCAGGTTTGCTGGCTCAATTAAATGGAGACTTCTTATGGAGACTCTTCGGGTCGGCTCGCTCAATATAAATGGAGACTTCTTATGGAGACTCTTCGGGTCGGCTCGCTCAATATAAATGGAGACTTCTTATGGAGACTCTTCGGGTCGGCTCGCTCAATATAAATGGAGACTTCTTATGGAGACTCTTCCGGTCGGCTCGCTCAATATAAATGGAGACTTCTTATGGAGACTCTTCAATATAAATGGGTCTTATGGAGACTCTTCGCTCGCTCAATATAAATGGAGACTTCTTATGGAGACTCTTCGGGTCGGCTCGCTCAATATAAATGGAGACTTCTTATGGAGACTCTTCGGTCGGCTCGCTCAATATAAATGGAGACTTCTTATGGAGACTCTCGCTCAATATAAATGGAGACTTCTTATGGAGCTCGCTCGCTCAATATAAATGGAGACTTCTTATGGAGACTCTTCAATATAAATGGAGACTTCTTATGGAGACTCTCGCTCAATATAAATGGAGACTTCTTATGGAGACTCTTCGGATAGGCTCGCTCAATATAAATGGAGACTTCTTATGGAGACTCTTCCGGTCGGCTCGCTCAATATAAATGGAGACTTCTTATGGAGACTCTTGGAGACTTCTTATGGAGACTCTTCGGCTCGCTCAATATAAATGGAGACTTCTTATGGAGACTCTTCGGTCGGCTCGCTCAATATAAATGGAGACTTCTTATGGAGACTCTTCGGATAGGCTCGCTCAATATAAATGGAGACTTCTTATGGAGACTCTTCTTAATATAAATGGAGACTTCTTATGGAGACTCTTCGGATAGGCTCGCTCAATATAAATGGAGACTTCTTATGGAGACTCTTCGGATAGGCTCGCTCAATATAAATGGAGACTTCTTATGGAGACTCTTCGGATAGGCTCGCTCAATATGAATGGAGACTTCTTATGGAGACTCTTCGGATAGGCTCGCTCAATATAAATGGAGACTTCTTAGGGTGTCAGAAAAGAGGAGGATCACCAAATAACCATGGTTCGGCTGTCTATTTCATCAGGGCCTGGGCAGGCATCCTATTGGAAGTTTAATGTAAAGCTCTTACAATATGGCACTTTTTGCTCAGGTTTCCAGACTTTTTGGGAAAGGTGGGGGCAGTGAAGAGAAGAGTATGAGTCTCTGAGTCAATGGTGGGATGTGGGGAAAGTACAAATCCGTCTTTACTGTCAACAGTACACAGCTCTTTCATCCTCAGAGGCTAGGAGAGTATTGGGGGAAGTCGAGCGTAGTATCAGTGAAGTGGAGGTAGAGCTGGTGGGGCAAGGAAATGTAGGCCTCCAGGCTAATTTAGCTGTATTACGTAGGGACCTGGACATTTTTTCCAGGTTAAAGCAAAGGGAGCACTTGTAAGAGCTTGGTTCTCTATGCTCAAGGAGATGGGCATACTGACTCAAATCTCTAGCCACTTTAATAATAAAAATGTTGATGTAATAAATGTATCACACTTTAAACAATGCCACTTTATATAATGTTTACATACCCTACATTACTAATCTCATATGTATATACTGTACTCTATACCATCTACTGCATCTTGCCTATGCCGTTCGCCATCCCTCATCCATGTATTTATATGTACATACTCATATTCATTCCTTTACACTTGTGTGTATAAGGTAGTTGTTGTGGAATTGTTAGGTTAGATTACTTGTTAGATATTACTGCATGGTCGGAACTAGAAGCAGAAGCATTTCACTACACTCGCATTAACACCTGCTAACCATGATTTGATGATTTGAGGTATTCAAACAAGGAAAAGGCCAAATGTGTGTTGTTGAATCTTCTGTTTGCTCAGGCAAAGTTGTCTATTTGGCTAACAAGGAGGAACAGGGTCAAAGGTGGGGGGATAACAGACCCTTTACTATTGTTTAATGGGATGGTCTCTGCGCACCTTAGGGTGGAGCTTGAGTTGTATAAAATGATAAGAAGTGTGGAGATGTTTCAGGAGATGGTGTGTAGGGCTGGGGAACCTTTCATGTATAGCTGGGGGAGATGTTTCAGGAGATATGGTGTGTAGGGCTGGGGAACCTGACTGTACAGCTGGGGGAGATGTTTCAGGAGATGGTGTGTAGGGCTGGGGAACCTGTCTGTATAGCTGGGGGAGATGTTTCAGGAGATGGTGTGTAGGGCTGGGGAACCTGTCTGTATAGCTGGGGGAGATGTTTCAGGAGATATGGTGTGTAGGGCTGGGGAACCTGTCTGTATAGCTGGGGGAGATGTTTCAGGAGATGGTGTGTAGGGCTGGGGAACCTGTCTGTATAGCTGGGGGAGATGTTTCAGGAGATATGGTGTGTAGGGCTGGGGAACCTGTCTGTATAGCTGGGGGAGATGTTTCAGGAGATATAGGGCTGGGGAACCTGTCTGTATAGCTGGGGGAGATGTTTCAGGAGATATGGTGTGTAGGGCTGGGGAACCTGTCTGTATAGCTGGGGGAGATGTTTCAGGAGATATGGTGTGTAGGGCTGGGGAACCTGTCTGTATAGCTGGGGGAGATGTTTCAGGAGATATGGTGTGTAGGGCTGGGGAACCTGTCTGTATAGCTGGGGGAGATGTTTCAGGAGATGGTGTTAGGGCTGGGGAACCTGACTGTAGCTGGGGAGATGTTTCAGGAGAAGGTGTGTAGGGCTGGGGAACCTGTCTGTATAGCTGGGGGGGAGAGATATGGTGTGTAGGGTGGGGAACCTGTCTGTACAGCTGGGGGAGATATGGTGTGTAGGGCTGGGGAACCTGTCTGTATAGCTGGGGGAGATGTTTCAGGAGATATGGTGTGTAGGGCTGGGGAACCTGTCTGTATAGCTGGGGGAGATGTTTCAGGAGATATGGTGTGTAGGGCTGGGGAACCTGTCTGTATAGCTGGGGGAGATGTTTCAGGAGATATGGTGTGTAGGGCTGGGGAACCTGTCTGTATAGCTGGGGGAGATGTTTCAGGAGATGGTGTGTAGGGCTGGGGAACCTGTCTGTACAGCTGGGGGAGATGTTTCAGGAGATGGTGTGTAGGGCTGGGGAACCTGTCTGTATAGCTGGGGGAGATGTTTCAGGAGATATGGTGTGTAGGGCTGGGGAACCTGTCTGTATAGCTGGGGGAGATGTTTCAGGAGATATGGTGTGTAGGGCTGGGGAACCTGTCTGTATAGCTGGGGGAGATGTTTCAGGAGATATGGTGTGTAGGGCTGGGGAACCTGTCTGTACAGCTGGGGGAGATGTTTCAGGAGATATGGTGTGTAGGGCTGGGGAACCTGTCTGTATAGCTGGGGGAGATGTTTCAGGAGATATGGTGTGTAGGGCTGGGGAACCTGTCTGTATAGCTGGGGGAGATGTTTCAGGAGATATGGTGTGTAGGGCTGGGGAACCTGTCTGTATAGCTGGGGGAGATGTTTCAGGAGATATGGTGTGTAGGGCTGGGGAACCTGTCTGTATAGCTGGGGGAGATGTTTCAGGAGATATGGTGTGTAGGGCTGGGGAACCTGTCTGTACAGCTGGGGGAGATGTTTCAGGAGATATGGTGTGTAGGGCTGGGGAACCTGTCTGTATAGCTGGGGGAGATGTTTCAGGAGATATGGTGTGTAGGGCTGGGGAACCTGTCTGTACAGCTGGGGGAGATGTTTCAGGAGATATGGTGTGTAGGGCAGGGGGAACCTGTCTGTACAGCTGGGGGAGATGTTTCAGGAGATGGTGTGTAGGGCTGGGGAACCTGTCTGTACAGCTGGGGGAGATGGGTTGGATATACGGATATAGAAGTGAGGAGGTTTTGGTTATTGTGATGCGTGCTGTTGTTTTGTTTTGTGGGGTAGAGGGCAAGGTGGGTATGCAGTACAGGGGATATCTGTTTTTTAAAGAGGGGAGGTGAGGTTTTAATGAAATGAAGAAAAAGAAAGACCATTTTTTTTAAGTATCTCTCTCTATCTCTCTCTCGCTCTACTCTTCTGTCTCTGAACTTGACAATAATTCCCCCAGAGCTCTCTCTCTCACACACACACACACACACACACACACACACACACACACACACACACACACACACACACACACACACACACACACACACACACACACACACACACACACACACACACACACATATATATATATAGACGCCCTGTGGGAGGGGTATCAGGTACACAACCCCGAGCACAAGAACACAAGTCCAGGATATAGGTCTCCCCCCAGCCCCTCTAAACACACACATACCAGACGTACAGATTGTACAGTAGCTTCACCTTTGTACAGTGTAATATAATGGCCACAGCAGAGACCAGCTATCTGTATCTGTCCCTCTCACACATGGACGCAGCCCTAACAAAGGTTCAATTTTCTACCAGTTTGTTGTGATTTATGATAGGTGCTCTCACCACAGGGAAATAGTGTTGTTTGAAACGCTTCATTTCATAAATCTATTCCCCCTCCTAACTCCTCCTTTCCCCAATCTTTTTCCCCTGGTAGAGATGTGGTGTTGTAGCTCTAGGAACCCCAAGACTGCTTCATCCTCTATTGACACACAGTCACAAGCAGCCCACCTCAGACCGAGACCACTACCTCAACACCCCAATGGAACAGACAACACAGGGCCCACCAACCCAACAAACCCCACCCTCTCCTAACAGCCCCCTGTCAGCTCCCCTGATAGCTCTCCTGACAACCCCACACATCCATTGAGCACACACAAGCCAGAGATTGTGCTCCTCATTGACTCAAATGGCAAATACATTCAAGAGGATAAACTTTTTCCCAAACACAAAGTGGCTACCGTTGGGTGCCCAAACACTAGGCATGCCCTGGAGCTGTTGTCAGAGGACAGACTAGGGTCCCCCAGGCCACATCATAATTCACAAATGACCTGAGGGACCAGCAGGAAAGGGTGGCCACAGCACTCAAGGGAGTGATTGAAAAAGTTTATTTCACATTCCCCAACGCACAAGTGGTTGTCTCCACCCTGCTACCACAACATTACTTTCAACCTGCCACCATACAGTGGGTGAATGCAAGCATTTCACGAGAATGTGCCTCAAAACCTAAAACCTAACCTGTCTACCTGGCCCACCACTACACCCTGGACTTGAACAGCCTCTACGACCAGGTCCACCTCTACGACCAGGTCCACCTCTACGACCAGGTCCACCTCTACGACCAGGTCCACTCTACGACCAGGTCCACCCACCAGGTCTACAAGGCAGCAATCCCAACTTTTGCCAGGACCCTGAAGGACGTTACGCTCAACTGCAGCCCCAGCACCTCACACAGGAGCAACAGAGTAACGGACACCCTGCCTAGACCAGCGAGACACCCTCCCAGACCTGCAAGATCTCCTACTGAAGGACCTGCACTGAGAGAACCCACGCCAAGAGCACCTACACCCAGACCACAGCATCAGCAGCCACACCCCAACCAGCTAACACCACTCCAAGCAAACCCTGGCTATGCCCCATATAGCCCCCCATATCAAACCCATGCCCCTTCAGCCCACTCCATGCCCGTTCTGCCAACCCCATGCTCCCCGTCCCTGCGGCAAGGACCTCAACATGACAGCCGCACAAATGCCCGGGCCGTGAGCAGAGCAACAGGCCCAACCCCCACTACTACACCCCCCAAGCCCCATCCTGCAACCTAAGAGTTATGTATCAGATGCTTAACATGCTCTTCTCACACCTACTGTGATGGTCCAGGCCTAAACCATGAAAACAACACTAGACACTATGGAACACAACGCTTTTACTATCTCATCCTGGAATATACAAGGTCTGAGGTCATCTGCCATTGGCCGACAGAGCAGGAACCCAGACTTCATCAAAGAAATTGGAAATACAGACACAGTAATCTTACAAGAAACATGTTAAAAAGGAGACGGACCCAATGGTTGCCCTCTAGGTTACAGAGAGCTGGTAGTCCCTCCACCAAACTACCAGGTGTACTCAGGGTGTAACGTCTGCTTCCAACTTACACCCTCAAACACATAGATCCCCTGAACGCAGCTCACTTTCCAGCCCACTTTCCAGCTCACACTCTCAAACACATAGATCCCCCCCTGAACACAGATCACTTTCTAGCCCACTGTTCAGCTCACACTCTCAAACACCTAGATCCCCTGAAGGCAGCTCACTCTCCAGCCCACTTTCCAGCTCACACTCTCAAACACATAGATCCCCTGAACACAGTTCACTCTCCAGATCCCAACCACCTGAATTCTGATCACCTGTTCACACACCTGTATGTCATTATCACACACTATTTAGTTCAGTTCTTCACACCCCATCACTGTGAGGTATTGCTTGTTCGTTTTGTGTCTTTCAGAGCTTTGTTTTTCCCGTAATGTAATCCTCCTGTCTCACTAACAACGCCTTTTTGCCTATTCCCTGCCTGTACCTGTTATCAAACTATTGGACTACATTACTAGCCTTTTCCCTGCCTGCACTGTTGCCCTTTTGAACACCTGTGTATGATCTTCTGCCTGCCCCTGTGCTTGAAACCAGCTCTCTGTTTCCCATGTTCATTACACAGGGGGTATGCTCATTTGGTAAAGAGCAAACCTAACCACTCTATTAAATTAGTCAAAACAGGACCATTTTACATCTGGCTAGAAATGAATAAGGAAATTATCTCAACAGAGAAAAATGTCCTCATGTGTGCTACCTATATCCCCCAATATAATCCCCATACTATATCCTAGAGGGGGAGATCAACCATTTCCAGGGCCAGGGGCATGTACTAGTCTGTGGTGACCTAAATGACAGAACTGGACAAGAACCTGACACACAACCTGACACCCTCAACACACAGGGGGACAAACACCTTCCCTCCCTAGACCCAACTACGACAACATAACTAACAAAAACAGGTCACAACTCCTGCAACTCTGTCGGATGCTGGGTAGTCAATGGTAGGCTTCGAGGGGACTCCTACGGTAGGTACACCTATACAGTAGTGGCCAAAAGTTTTGAGAATGACACAAATATTAATTTTCACAAAGTCTGCTGCCTCAGTTTGTATGATGGCAATTTGCATATACTCCAGGATGTTATGAAGAGTGATCAGATGAATTGCAATTAATTGCAAAGTCCCTCTTTGCCATGCAAATGAACTGAATCCGCAAAAAACATTTCCACTGCATTTCAGCCCTACCACAAAAGGACCAGCTGACATCATGTCAGTGATTCTCTCATTAACACAGGCGTGAGTGTTGACGAGGACAAAGCTGGAGATCACTCTGTCGTGCTGATTGAGTTTGAATCACAGACTGGAAGCTTCAAAAGGAGGGTGCTTGGAATCATTGTCTCTCTGTCAACCATGCTTACCTGCAAGGAAACACATGCCATTGTAATTGCTTTGCACAAAAAGGGCTTCACAGGCAAGGATATTGCTGCCAGTAAGATTTCACCTAAATCAACCATTTATCAGATCATCAAGAACTTCAAGGAGAGCGGTTCAATTGTTGTGAAGAAGGCTTCAGGACGCCCAAGAAAGTCCAGCAAGCCACAGGACCGTTTCCTAAAGTTGATTCAGCTGCGGGAGCGGGGCACCACCAGTACAGAGCTTGCTCAGGAATGGCAGCAGGCAGGTGTGAGTGCATCTGCACGCACAGTGAGGTGAAGAGTTCTGGAGGATGGCCTGGTGTCAAGAAGGGCAGCAAAGAAGCCACTTCTCTCCAGGAAAAACATCAGGGACAAACTGATATTCTGAAAAGGTACAGGGATTGGACTGCTGAGGTCATTTTCTCTGATGAATACCCTTTCCGATTGTTTGGAGCATCCGGAATAAAGCTTGTCAGGAGAAGACGAGGTGAGCGCTACCATCAGACCTGTGTCATGCCAACGGTAAAGCATCCAGAGACCATTCATGTGTGGGGTTGCTTCTCAGCCGAGGGAGTGGGCTCACCCACAATTTTGCCTAAGAACACAGCCATGAAAAAATAATGATACCAACACATCTTCCGAGAGCAACTTCTCCCAACCATCCAGGAACAGTTTGGTGACGAACAATGCCTTTTCCAGCATGATGGAGCACCTTGCCATAAGGCAAAAGTGATAACTAAGTGGCTCGGGGAACAAGACATTGATATTTTGGGTCCATGGCCAGGAAACTCCCCAGACCCTAATCCCATTGAGTACTTGTTTTTCAATCCTCAAGAGGCGGGTGGAAAAACAAAACCCCGCAAATTCTGACAAACTCCAAGTATTGATTATGCAAGAATGGGCTGCCCTCAGTCAGGATGTGGCCCAGAAGTTAATTGACAGCATGCCAGGGTGGATTGCAGAGGTCTTGAAAAAGAAGGGTCAACACTGCAAATATTGACTCTTTGCATCAACTTCATGTAATTGTCAATAAAAGCCTTTGACACTTATGAAATGCTTGTAATTATACTTCAGTATTCCATAATAACATCTGACAAAAATATCTAAAGACACTGAAACAGTCAACTTTCTGGAAATTAATATTTGTGTCATTCTCAAAACTTTTGGCGACGACTGTAGCTCCTCTCTTGGCAGACTACTTTATCACTGACCTCAACACACTCTTAGTGCGTTCACAGTCAGTCCACTAACACCCCTATCATATCATAGCAAAATCACATTCTACTTTAACAGAGCTATGCTCAATCATGAGGCATTAAAGCCAAAGGAACTGAATAATATTAAGAAATGCTATAGGAAAGTTGTGTGGAAATCCACTAAAAAACTATTAGGCAACAACAAATTCACTCCCTTCTAGACAATTTCCTCGATAAAATGTTTCACTGTATTAGTGAAGGTGTAAACTTGGCAGTAGAAATCCTAAACAGTATATTTGACCTCTCAGTTTCCCTATCAAGCAGAAAACCTAAGAAAATGAACATCAATGACAAATGGTTTGATGAAGAATTGCAAAAATCTAACAACGAAACCTATCCAACCAAAAACATAGAGACTGAGAACCTGAACCAATGCCTTCACTAAGGTGAATCACTAAAACAATACAGAAATACACTATGGAAAAAGAAGGAACAGAACTTCAGCTCAATGTAATTGAAGAATCCATAGAATCTAACCACTTCTGGGACAATTGGAAAACTCTAAACAAAGAACAACACGAAGAGTAATCTATCCAAAATGGAGATGTATGGATAAACCACTTCTCCAATCTTTTTGGCTCTATAACAAAGAGCAAAAACATATACATGATCAAATACAAATCTTAGAATCAACTATTAAAGACTACCAGAACCCACTGGATTTTCCAATTACATTGAATGTAGTACAGGACAAAATACAAACCCTCAAACCCCAAAAGGCCTGTGGGGTTGATGGTATCCTAAATTAAATGATAAAATATACAGACCACACATTTCAATTGGCTATACTTAAATTCTAACATCATCATCATCATCAGCTCTGGCATATTCTCCAATATTTGGAAGCAAGGACTGATCACCCCAATCCACAAAGGGGAGACAAATTTGACCCCAATAACTACCGTGGGATATAAGTCAACAGCAACCTTGGGAAAATCCTCTGCATTATCATTAACAGCAGACTCACACATTTCTTCAGTGAAAACAATGTACTGAGCAAATGTAAAATTGTCTTTTTACCAAATTACTGTACAACAGACCACGTATTCACCCTACACACCCTATTTGACAAACAAACAAACCAAAATAAAGGCAAAGTCTTCTCATGCTTTGTTGATTTCAAAAAGCTTTCAACTCAATTTGACTCACATGCCTGCAATCCTTACATCGTAGTGCAGCTGGAGGAAGTGGTTTTCGACACTCAAGTACATTCAGAGGTCAATTTATAGCCAGTAATCAAAAATAATGAATAAATGTATGGGGGGGTTCCTAATGTGTTGTATACTCAGTGTATTTTACAGTTATAAGGAAGATGAAATGTTAAGGTTAGTTTTATAATTGTAACGATGTGTGCTGAGAGTCGGGAAGCAAGTTCAGGGAGTGAATGTTTTAATAAATAAACACAACATAATACAAAATAAGAAAAACGAACAACACACAGACGTGACACAGAAACAATAACGGCTGGGGAAGGAACCAAAGGGAGTGACATATATAGGGATGGTAATCAGGGAAGTGAGGGAGTCCAGGTGAGTCTGATGACGCGCAGCTGCACGTAACGATGGTGACAGGTGTGTGCCATAACGAGTAGGCTGAGAGGGAGCAGAGGTGACAATCATTTTATAATGCTATGTTTAGAAAGCATATAAGTCATGTAAAGCCTTATTCATACAGTTTTGTTGAATAGAATCTTCCCAATATAAAATGTTCATATTTGCACTGTGAACTTGAGCTTGTGTCCTCTAAAGTGAATCCACCTCAGCAATATATAACTCTTTCTACTAGAAAGGTGAGATTTGGTGAGAAAATGAGACATTTTCTTGGAGTGTACAGCATTACTAGTTATTGTTTATGGCCCTCTTTTGGGAATTACATAGAATACATGTTAGATTACATTTACTACATTTAATTAATAACACCACTCTCAGCCTAATGTATGAAATGGAATGGGGGAGGGGGAAGTGTGAGTGAGCAGTGAGGAGGGGGGTTGAAATAAAGCAAGGGGTTGGGGTGTGGGGAAGGAGGTTGAGGAGGGGTGAGAAGGTGAGGAGAAGGAGGTTGAGGAGGCGTGAGAAGGTGAGGGGAAGGAGGTTGAGGAAGGGTGAGAAGGTGAGGAGAAGGAGGTTGAGGAGGGGTGAGAAGGTGAGGAGAAGGAGGTTGAGGAGGCGTGAGAAGGTGAGGAGAAGGAGGTTGAGGAGGGTGAAAAGGTGAGGGGAAGGAGGTTGAGGAGGGGGTGAGAAGGTGAGGGGAAGGAGGTTGAGGAGGGGTGAGAAGGTGAGGGGAAGGAGGTTGAGGAGGGGTGAGAAGGTGAGGGGAAGGAGGTTGAGGAGGGGTGAGAAGGCGAGGAGAAGGAGGTTGAGGAGGGGTGATAAGGTGAGGGGAAGGAGGTTGAGGAGGGGTGAGAAGGTGAGGAGAAGGAGGTTGAGGAGGGGTGAGAAGGTGAGGAGAAGGAGGTTGAGGAGGGGTGAGAAGGTGAGGAGAAGGAGGTTGAGGAGGGGTGAGAAGGTGAGGAGAAGGAGGTTGAGGAGGGGTGAGAAGGTGAGGAGAAGGAGGTTGAGGAGGGGTGAGAATGTGAGGAGAAGGAGGTTGAGGAGGGGGTGATAAGGTGAGGGGAAGGAGGTTGAGGAGGGGTGAGAAGGTCATGGGAAGGAGGTTGAGGAGGGGTGAGAAGGTGAGGAGAAGGAGGTTGAGGAGGGGTGAGAAGGTGAGTGGAAGGAGGTTGAGGAGGGGTGAGAAGGTGAGGAGAAGGAGGTTGAGGAGGGGTGAGAAGGTGAGGGGAAGGAGGTTGAGGAGGGGTTCGAAGGTGAGGGGAAGGTTGTTGAGGAGGGGTGAGAAGGTGAGGGGAAGTATGTTGAGGATGGGTGAAAAGGTGAGGGGAATGAGGTTGAGGAGGGGTGAGAAGGTGAGGGAAGGAGGTTGAGGAGGGGTGAGAAGGTGAGGGGAATGAGGTTGAGGAGGGGTGAGAAGGTGAGGGAAGGAGGTTGAGGAGGGGTGAGAAGGTGAGGTAGGGAATGATATTAAAGGTGTAATAAGATGCTTCGGTGCTGGCTGTAGCAGGCACTGGGAGAGAAATGGAAACAAAAATAGGTGTATACAGTAATATTACTATTAAATACATTATCATGCAGCTTATCCATGATGCTCTGTTAGCAAGGGAGTCTAGTAAAAACACAGAGTGTGTGGCCAGGACACAGACCCAGTCAGTAGGGTGAGAATGATGAAGTACTCCACAAGACAACCACCTCACCCCTGGAACCAAAACTGTCCCTTCTTCTCTTATCTTACTTCCTCTCTTTCCTTCTCTCCCTCTCCCTCTCTCTCTCTCTCTCTCCTAACCCTGTAGTCACTCACCCTCTTCTCTCCACTGTCATACCGCCACTCCATCGCCACTCCCACCTCCCTGAGAGGCAAGGCAAAGCAAAGCAGGGCAGGGCAAGGCAAGGCAAAGCATGGGAGGGCAGGGAAAGGCAAAGCAGGACAGGGAAATCAAAGCAGGGCAGGGAAAGGCAAAGCAGGGCAGGGAAAGGCAGGGCAGGGCAGGGAAAGGCAGGGCAGGGCAGGGAAAGGCAAGGCAGGGCAGGGCAAGGCAAAGCAGGGCAGGGAAATCAAAGCAGGGCAGGGCAGGGAAAGGCAGGGCAGGGAAAGGCAAAGCAGGGCAGGGAAAGGCAAAGCAGGGCAGGGAAAGGCAAAGCAGGGCAGGGCAGGGAAAGGCAGGGCAGGGAAATCAAAGCAGGGCAGGGAAAGGCAAAGCAGGGCAAGGAAAGGCAAAGCAGGGCAGGGCAGGGAAAGGCAGGGCAGGGAAAGGCAAAGCAGGGCAGGGAAAGGCAAAGCAGGGCAGGGAAAGGCAAAGCAGGGCAGGGCAGGGAAAGGCAGGGCAGGGCAGGGCAAGGCAAAGCAGGGCAGGGAAATCAAAGCAGGGCAGGGCAGGGAAAGGCAAAGAATGGGAGGGCAGGGAAAGGCAAAGAAGGACAGGGAAATCAAAGCAGGGCAGGGAAAGGCAAAGCAGGGCAGGGAAAGGCAAAGCAGGACAGGGAAAGGCAAGGCAGGGCAAGGCAAAGCAGGGCAAGGAAAGGCAGGGAAAGGCAAAGCAGGGCAGGGAAAGGCAAAGCAGGGCAAGGAAAGGAAAGGCAAGGCAGGGCAGGGCAAGGCAAGGCAAAGCAGGGCAAGGAAAGGAAAAGCAAGGCAAAGCAAGGCAGGGAAAGGCAAAGCAGGGCAGGGAAAGGCAAAGCAGGGCAAGGAAAGGAAAGGCAAGGCAGGGCAGGGCAAGGCAAGGCAAAGCAGGGCAAGGAAAGGAAAAGCAGGGCAAGGAAAGGAAAGGAAAGGCAAAGCAGGGCAGGGAAAGGCAAAGCAGGGCAGGGAAAGGCAAGGCAAAGCAGGGCAAGGAAAGGAAAAGCAGGGCAAGGAAAGGAAAGGAAAGGCAAAGCAGGGCAGGGCAAGGCAAGGCAAAGCAGGGCAGGGCAGGGCAGGGAAATCAAAGCAGGGCAGAGAAAAGCAAAGCAGGGCAGGGAAAGGCAAGGCAGGGCAGGGAAATTAAAGCAGGGCAGGGCAGGGAAAGGCAAAGCAGGGCAGGGAAAGGCAAAGCAGGGCAGGGAAAGGGAAAGCAGGGCAGGGAAAGGGAAAGCAGGGCAGGGCAGGGAAAGGCAAGGCAGGGCAGGGCAAGGCAAAGCAGGGCAGGGAAAGGCAAAGCAGGGCAGGGAAAGGCAAGACAAGGCAGGGCAGGGCAAGACAAGGCAGGGCAGGGAAAGGCAAGGCAAGGCAGGGCAGGGCGGGGCCGGGCAGGGCAGGGCAGGGAAAGGCAAAGCAGGGCAGGGCAGGGCAGGGAAAGGCAAGGCAAGGCAGGGCAGGGCAAGGGAAGGCAAAGCAGGGCAGGGAAAGGCAAGGCAAAGCAGGGCAGGGAAAGGCAAGGCAAAGCAGGGCAGGGAAAGGCAAGGCAAAGCAGGGCAGGGAAAGGCAAGGCAAGGCAGGGCAGGGAAGGCAAAGCAGGGCAGGGAAAGGCAAGGCAAAGCAGGGCAGGGAAAGGAAAGGCAAGGCAAGGCAAGTTAGAGCAGGGCAAGGCAAAGCAGTGCAAGTTAGAGCAGGGCAAGGCAAGGCAAAGCAAAGCAGGGCAAGTTAGAGCAGGGCAAGGCAAGGCAAAGCAAAGCAGGGCAAGTTAGAGCAGGGCAAGGCAAGGCAAAGCAAAGCAGGGCAAGTTAGAGCAGGGCAAAGCAAATCAGGGCAAGTTAGAGCAGGGCAGTGCAAGGCAAGTTAGAGCAGGGCAAGGCAAGGCAAAGCAAAGCAGGGCAAGTTAGAGCAGGGCAAGGCAAGGCAAAGCAGGGCAAGTTAGAGCAGGGCAAGGCAAGGCAAAGCAGGGCAAGTTAGAGCAGGGCAAGGCAAAGCAAAGCAGGGCAATTTAGAGCAGGGCAACGCAAGGCAAAGCAAAGCAGGGCAAGTTAGAGCAAGGCAAGGCAAAGCAAGGCAAGGCAGGGTAGGGCAGGGGTGTGTGGTGTTATGTGCAGGGGTGAAATGAGCATGGAAGACAGTGTATTTAGGGCAACAAGCAACAAGCTACCTCTGGTAAGTTTGTTAGAAAGCAAACATGCATACTCCTCTTGTCTCGCCATCCCTTTTCCATCTTACCATCACTCTCCATCTCTCTCTTTCCCACTCTCCATCTCTCTCTTTCCCACTCACTCACTCTCTCTCTTTCCCACTCTCCATCTCTCTCTTTCCCACTCTCCATCTCTCTCTTTCCCACTCTCCATCTCTCTCTTCCCACTCACTCTCTCTCTTTCCCACTCACTCTCTTTCCCACTCACTCTCTCTTTCCCACTCTCCATCTCTCTCTTTCCCACTCACTCTCTCTCTTCCCACTCACTCTCTTCCTTTCCCACTCTCTCTTTCCCACTCACTCTCTCTCTTTCCCACTCTCCATCTCTCTTTCCCACTCACTCTCTCTCTTTCCCACTCACTCTCTCTCTTTCCCACTCTCCATCTCTCTCTTTCCCACTCACTCTCTCTTCACTCCACTCTCTCTCTTTTCCCACTCACTCTCTCTCTTTCCCACTCCACTCTCTCTTTCCCACTCACTCTCTCTCTTTCCCACTCACTCTCTCTTTCTTCTCTCTTTCCCACTCACTCTCTCTCTTTCCCACTCACCATCTCTCTTTCCCACTCACTCTCTCTCTTTCCCCCACTCTCTCTCTTTCCCACTCACTCCTCTCTCTTTCCCACTCATCTCTCTCTTCCCACTCACTCTCTCTCTCTTCCCACTCACATCTCTCTCTCTTTCCCACTCTCCATCTCTTTCCCACTCACTCTCTCTTCCCACTCACTCTCTCTTCCCACTCTCCATCTCTTCCCACTCTCTTTCCCACTCACTCTCTCTCTTTCCCACTCACTCTCTCTTTCCCACTCACTCTCTCTTTCCCACTCACTCTCTCTCTTTCCCACTCACTCTCTCTCTTTCCCACTCACTCTCTCTCTTCCCCACTCACTCTCTCTCTTCCCACTCTTTCTTTCCCACTCACTCTCTCTTTCCCACTCACTCTCTCTCTTCCCACTCACTCTCTCTTTCCCACTCACTCCATCTCTCTTTCCCACTCACTCTCTCTCTTTCCCACTCACTCTCTCTCTTTCCCACTCACTCTCTCTCTTTCCCCACTCTCCTCTCTCTCTTTCCCACTCACTCTCTCTCTTTCCCACTCACTCTCTCTCTTTCCCACTCACTCTCTCTTCCCCACTCACTCTCTCTTTCCCACTCACTCTCTCTCTTTCCCACTCACTCTCTCTTTCCCACTCACTCTCTCTCTCTTCCCACTCACTCTCTCTTCCCACACTCTCTCATCTCTCTCTTCCCACTCACTCTCTCTCTTTCCCACTCACTCTCTTTCCCACTCCATCTCTCTCTTTCCCACTCACTCTCTCTCTTCCCACTCACTCTCTCTCTTCCCACTCTCCATCTCTCTTTCCCACTCACTCTCTTTCCCCACTCACTCCCACTCACTCTCTCTCTTTCCCCACTCACTCCCATCTCTTTCCCACTCTCCTCTCTTTCCCACTCACTCTCTCTCTTTCCCACTCACTCTCTCTCTTCCCCACTCACTCTCTCTCTTCCCACTCACTCTCTCTCTTTCCCACTCACTCTCTCTCTTCCCACTCACTCTCTCTCTTCCCACTCACTCTCTCTCTTTCCCACTCACTCTCTCTCTTCCCACTCACTCTCTCTCTTTCCCACACTCTCTCTTTCCCACTCACTCTCTCTCTTTCCCACTCACTCTCTCTCTCTTTCCCACTCACTCTCTCTCTTCCCCAGTCACTCTCTCTTTTCATCCTCTTTCCCACTCACTCTCTCTCTTTCCCACTCACTCTCCCACTCTCTCTTTCCCACTCACTCTCTCTCTTTCCCAGTCACTCTCTCTCTTCCCACTCTCCCATCTCTCTCTTTCCCACTCACTCTCTCTCTTTCCCACTCACTCTCACTCTCTCTTTTCCCACTCTTTCCCACTCACTCTCTTTCCCACTCACTCTCTCTCTTTCCCACTCACTCACTCTCTCTTTCCCACTCACTCTCTCTCCCACTCTTTCCCACTCACTCTCTCTCTTTCCCACTCACTCTCTCTCTTTCCCACTCTCCCTCTCTCTTTCCCACTCTCCATCTCTCTCTTTCACACGCACACACAGTAACATATATGATGGGCATGATCCTGAACAGGAAAACGTCCGTCCTATCAGTGACTTTGAAATTAAGTCAGAGAGGAAGAGATAGAGGATGAGATGGTTGTTTCTATATAATTTAGTGTTGATCATGCTCTATATGATATGGGCACATATTTCAATGCTGGGTACAGATTCCAATCTTGGTTCACATTAATGTATGCACGAAGTGCTAGGACTCACCTTGATCATCATCAATCAATGGGGTGATATTATGTAGCATCAGATCATGTTCCTGAGCTGTCAGCTGCTGATGATCAAGCTGTGCTGCCTATACTGTCACACAGTAGGAGGTCAGGACGCAGAGACAGACAGACCCCCCCTCCACACACCAGTATTGAGTGGGGCCCTCCCTCCCCAGCATGTGAAGCTGTTGACATGTTGATATCGTGCATTTTGATTGACATTAAATCACATTTGAAAAGCGAACGTCCGTCAACATTCCTCTGCTTTAAATCATATAAAATATACAACTAACAGGAGGCAGGAGGCAGGGGTATCTGACACACACACACACACACACACACACACACACACACACACACACACACACACACACACACACACACACACACACACACACACACGGCATCCCTCAACACTGATACAGATATGAGAGGGTTTACACGTCCACAGATCTGATGTTCCAATACCAGCACCACGGCCTGACCCCATAACACACTATCAAGATAATACAGCTATACATCAATGTACAGTACGGGGTTAAGGGTAAAGGGGGTAGAAAAGAGAGACAAGGAGGGACAGAGAGAGCGAGAGAGAAAGAGGGAGGTGGTGATGGAGGGATGAAGATGCGTGAGGCTACGTTAACCACAGCATGTCCTAAAAAGTGACCGATGAGGGTCAGCCTGCCCTGTGATACTCTGTCTCTGTATATTCTCTCTCTTTCTGTCTCTGTATATCTCTCTCTTTCTGTCTCTGTATATTCTCTCTCTCTTTCTGTCTCTGTATATTCTCTCTCTTTCTGTCTCTGTATATTCTCTCTCTTTCTGTCTCTGTATATTCTCTCTCTTTTTCTGTCTCTGTATATTCTCTCTCTCTTTCTGTCTCTGTATATTCTCTCTGTCTCTGTATATTCTCTCTCTCTCTTTCTCTCTGTATATTCTCTCTCTCTCTTTCTGTCTCTGTATATTCTCTCTCTCTCTCTTTCTGTCTCTGTATATTCTCTCTCTTTCTGTCTCTGTATATTCTCACTCTCTTTCTGTAAATTCTCACGCTCTCTGTATATTCTCACTCTCTTTCTGTATATTCTCCTCTTTCTGTATATTCTCACTCTCTCTGTACATTCTCACTCTCTTTCTATCTGTCTCTGTATATTCTCACTCTCTTTCTCTCTGTCTGTATATTCTCACCCTCTTTCTCTCTGTCTGTATATTCTCACTCTTTCTCTGTATATTCTCATTCTCTTTCTCTATATTCTCTCTCTGTATATTCTCTCTTTCTCTGTATATTCTCACTCTCTTTCTCTCTGTCTGTATATTCTCACTCTTTCTCTGTATATTCTCATTCTCTTTCTCTATATTCTCTCTCTGTATATTCTCTCTTTCTCTGTATATTCTCACTCTCTTTCTCTCTATCTCTGTATATTCTCTCTGTCTCTATATATTCTCATTCTCTTTCTCCCTGTCTCTGTATATTCTCACTCTCTTTCTTTATATTCTCACTCTCTCTCTGTATATTCTCATTCTCTTTCTCTCTCTCTCTGTATATTCTCATTATCTTTCTCTCTCTGTATATTCTCATTCTCTTTCTCTCTGTCTCTCTGTATATTCTTACTCTCTTTCTCCCTCCCTCTGTAAAATCTCTCTCTCTCTCTGTATATTCTCACTCTTTCTCTCTCTGTATATTCTCACTCTCTTTGTCTCACACTGTATATTCTCACTCTCTCTCACTCTCTCTCTCTCTCTGTATATTCTCATTCTCTTTCTCTCTGTCTCTGTATATTCTCATTCTCTTTCTCTCTCTGTATATTCTCACTCTTTCTCTCTCTCTCTGTATATTCTCATTCTCTTTCTCTGTCTCTCTGTATATTCTCACTCTCTTTCTCTCTCTCTCTGTATATTCTCACTCTCTTTCTCTCTGTCTCTGTATATTCTCACTCTTTCTCTGTATATTCTCACTCTTTCTCTCTGTCTCTGTATATTCTCATGCTCTCTGTATACTCTCACTCTCTTTCTCTCTGTCTCTATATTCTCACTCTCTCTCTGTCTGTATATTCTCATTATCTTTCTCTCTCTTTCTCTGTATATTCTCACTCTCTTTCTCTCTCTCTCTCTGTATATTCTCTCTGTCTCTATATATTCTCATTCTCTTTCTCCCTGTCTCTGTATATTCTCACTCTCTTTCTTTATATTCTCACTCTCTTTCTCTCTCTCTGTATATTCTCACTCTCTCTGTATATTCTCTCTCTGTATATTCTCACTCTCTCTCACTCTCTCTCTCTGTATATTCTCACTCTCTTTCTCTCTCTGTATATTCTCACTTTCTCTCACTCTCTCTCTCTCTGTATATTCTCACTCTCTTCTCTCTCCTCTGTATATTCTCACTCTCTTCTCTGTATATTCTCACTATTCTCACTCTTCTCCTCACTCTTGCTCTCTGTGTATATTCTCACTCTGTTTGTCTCACTCTGTATATTCCCACTCTCCTCTCTCTGTATATTCTCATTCTCTTCTCTGTCTCTATATATTCTCATTCTCTTTCTCTCTCTGTATATTCTCATTCTTTCTTTCTCTGTATATTCTCATTCTTTCTCTCTCTGTATATTCTCATTCTTTCTCTCTCTGTATATTCTCACTCTCTTTCTCTGTCTCTGTATATTCTCACTCTCTTTCTCTCTCTCTGTATATTCTCACTCTTTCTCCGTCTCCCTGTATTTTCTCTCTCTCTCTCTCTCTGTATATTGTCACTCTCTCTTTCTCCACCTGCCCTCTCTGTTTGATGGATGGAGGTACAGTATATTTCTATTTGACAGGTTGAGGGATGGTTAGTCAGGGGATTCTACTGTGGTGCTCTCCTCTTCCTAAATCACTGATACCTCGTCACCCTGCCTGGCTGGCTGCAGAGCACGCTGGCTCCCTCCCTGTCATGCACAAACACACACAGGCGTTGTGTAAGGTGGTGTGTTCTCTCAGACCACTTCATCTCCCCATCCTCCCTCATAGTCCCCCCCCCAACCTTTAAGCAAGAGAAGCATCTTAAAGGGAAATGTCACCGCTGCTCATTCACTGTATTTGTCCATTAATACGTTCATAACATATATAATATGTCATACAAATCAAGACTTTGCTCACTATACGCAACTACGAGTTTTTCGGCATCTCACTGGTCGAAACGGGCTATTTATATTTCCTGATTTGAAGAAAAACTACAACATCCAGAATTGATAGCGATTTTAGGATGTAGTGTGATGGGGTCCACACTCAAGAAGATGTCGCTTAAAGCTTACTTCATTTTTGTAATTTGTCAATTCTTTTCAGTGAATCAGGCACGTAGTACCCCACGTCGAGGTGGATCCAGTTAAATATGGGCATCAACAGGTAGCTAACGTTTCTCACTGGACCAGCCACTCGTCCAGCATTACTGATCTGATAGAGAGAGTCACAGGTTCAGTGTCGGTGTGTGTCCAACTCTACAACCAAACATGGCATTATACTCAGGCATCAGTAACAGTAATAGAAGACCACAATGATGGAAGAGAGTGTGCTCTCACAAAATATGTATTGCTCTCTGATTGATTAGACACTCCTGTGTGCCTCTCTGAAATCAACTTTATTTCCTGTGTAATGAAACCCTGTTCAAAGCCACTTGAAATGAAAGGAGTTGTACACTATAAGGGGAAAACAGTTTGTATGTAAAAGGCAGTGAAAGACATGGCTTGTTTTGGGATGAGAAAGCATGAAGTACTTTGCATCTGAGAATGGATGTAGTTCTAAATAGGTAAATAGGTAAGATCATTTTTTTTTAATTTTAAACTTTATTTAACCAGGCAAGTCAGTTAAGAACAAATTCTTATTTTCAATGACTGCCTGGGAACAGTGGGTTAACTGCCTGTTCAGGGGCAGAATGACAGATTTGTACCTTGTCAGCTCGGGGGTTTGAACTCGCAACCTTCCGGTTACTAGCCCAACGCTCTAACCACTAGGCTACCCTGCCACCCCAATATTTATTAGGCGACTTCAAATATTTATAAATATTATATTAATAGATCTTTAAATTACACATCCTTGAAGTCTTAGATGTAGAGAGAGAGAGAGAGAGAGAGAGGAAGAGAGAAGGTGGGTAGGGAGAGAGAGAAGGGGGTAGGGAGTGAGAGAAGGCGGAGGGAGAGACACAGAGAGAGTGAGAGAGAGAGCGAAAGAGCAAGCAAGCGAGAGATGACCATATTAGAGACACATACTTCCCTCAGATTACACAGACCCACAAAGAATTCGAAAACAAATCCAATTTTGATAAACTCCCATATCTACTGGGTGAAATACCACAGTGTGCCATCACAGCAGAAAGATTTGTGACCTGATGCCGCAACAAAAGGGCAACCTGTATAGAACAAACACCACTGTAAGAGAGAGAGAGAAGACAGAGAGAGAGAAGACAGAGAGAGAGAGTGAAGACAGAGAGAGAGAAGACAGAGAGAGAGTGAAGACAGAGAGAGAGAGAGAAAACAGAGAGAGAGAAGACAGAGAGAGAGAGAAGACAGAGAGAGAGAGAAGACAGAGAGAGAGAAGACAGAGAGAGAGTGAAGACAGAGAGAGAGTGAAGACAGAGAGAGAAGACAGAGAGAGAGAGAAGGCAGAGAGAGAGTGAAGACAGAGAGAGAGAGAAGACAGAGAGAGAAGACAGAGAGAGAGAGAAGACAGAGAGAGAGAGAAGACAGAGAGAGAGAAGACAGAGAGAGAGTGAAGACAGAGAGAGAAGACAGAGAGAGAGAGAAGGCAGAGAGAGAGAAGACAGAGAGAGAGAGAAGACAGAGAGAGAGTGAAGACAGAGAGAGAGTGAAGACAGAGAGAGAAGACAGAGAGAGAGAGAAGACAGAGAGAGAGAGAAGACAGAGAGAGAGAGAAGACAGAGAGAGAGTGAAGACAGAGAGAGAAGACAGAGAGAGAGAGAAGGCAGAGAGAGAGTGAAGACAGAGAGAGAGAAGACAGAGAGAGAGAAGACAGAGAGAGAGTGAAGACAGAGAGAGAGAGAAGACAGAGAGAGAGTGAAGACAGAGAGAGAGAAGACAGAGAGAGAGAGAAGACAGAGAGAGAGAGAAGACAGAGAGAGAGAGAAGACAGAGAGAGAGTGAAGACAGAGAGAGAGAGAAGACAGAGAGAGAGTGAAGACAGAGAGAGAGAGAAGACAGAGAGAGAGTGAAGACAGAGAGAGAGAGAGAGAAGACAGATAATTATCTAACATTATTATTTCTTTCAACTAACATCTCTTCAGCGTCGTTGGTTGATAAATATTCCTGTTTAATTCAGACACTTCATTTTTTTTAATACCTAGAACAAATATCACAGGGTTACTGAATAAAACCCAACAACGCAGACACCAGATATTACAGGGTTACTGAATAAAACCCAACAACACAGACACCAGATATTACAGGGTTACTGAATAAAACCCAACAACACAGACACCAGATATTACAGGGTTACTGAATAAAACCCAACAACACAGACACCAGATATTACAGGGTTACTGAATAAAACCCAACAACACAGACACCAGATATTACAGGGATACTGAATAAAACCCAACAACACAGACATCTGATATTACAGGGATACTGAATAAAACCCAACAACACAGACATCTGATATTACAGGGATACTGAATAAAACCCAACAACGCAGACACCAGATATTACAGGGATACTGAATAAAACCCAACAACGCAGACACCAGATATTACAGGGATACTGAATAAAACCCAACGACACAGACACCAGATATTACAGGGATACTGAATAAAACCCAACAACGCAGACACCAGATATTACAGGGTTACTGAATAAAACCCAACAACACAGACACCAGATATTACAGGGATACTGAATAAAACCCAACAACACAGACACCAGATATTACAGGGATACTGAATAAACCCCAACAACACAGACACCAGATATTACAGGGATACTGAATAAACCCCAACAACACAGACATCTGATATTACAGGGATACTGAATAAAACCCAACAACACAGACACCAGATATTACAGGGATACTGAATAAAACCCAACAACACAGACACCAGATATTACAGGGATACTGAATAAAACCCAACAACACAGACACCAGATATTACAGGGATACTGAATAAAACCCAACAACACAGACACCAGATGTTACAGGGATACTGAATAAAACCCAACAACACAGACACCAGATGTTACAGGGATACTGAATAAAACCCAACGACACAGACACCAGATGTTACAGGGATACTGAATAAAACCCAACAACGCAGACACCAGATGTTACAGGGATACTGAATAAAACCCAACAACGCAGACACCAGATGTTACAGGGATACTGAATAAAACCCAACAACGCAGACACCAGATGTTACAGGGATACTGAATAAAACCCAACAACGCAGACACCAGATGTTACAGGGATACTGAATAAAACCCAACAACGCAGACACCAGATGTTACAGGGATACTGAATAAAACCCAACAACGCAGACACCAGATGTTACAGGGATACTGAATAAAACCCAACAACGCAGACACCAGATGTTACAGGGATACTGAATAAAACCCAACAACACAGACATCTGATATTACAGAGATACTGAATAAAACCCAACGACACAGACACCAGATATTACAGGGATACTGAATAAAACCCAACAACACAGACATCTGATATTACAGAGATACTGAATAAAACCCAACGACACAGACACCAGATATTACAGGGATACTGAATAAAACCCAACAACACAGACACCAGATATTACAGGGATACTGAATAAAACCCAACAACACAGACATCTGATATTACAGAGATACTGAATAAAACCCAACGACACAGACACCAGATATTACAGGGATACTGAATAAAACCCAACAACACAGACACCAGATATTACAGGGATACTGAATAAAACCCAACGACACAGACACCAGATATTACAGGGTTACTGAATAAAACCCAACAACACAGACACCAGATATTACAGGGTTACTCAAACACAAATGATTACACCACAACTCCTTACCTAACTGATAGCCTTCTCACGTCATGTTTCTCAAACAGTAGAGACTAAGGCGTACATTTTGGTAGGTATTTCATATTAATAGATGTGACATGTAATGTGCATTATATATGCTCTTTACTGTAGAGTATTACATACAGTACCTTCTGAAAGTATTCAGACCCCTTGACCTTTTGCACGTTGTTACGTTACAGCCTTACTCTAAAATGGATTAAACACTGTCAATACAAATCTCAGGAATCTACACAGAATACCCCATAATGATGAAGAAAAAAAACAGGGTTTTAGATATTTTTGCAAATGTATTAAAAATAAAAAACAGAAATACCTTATTTACATAAGTATTCACACCCTTTGCTATGAGACTCAATATTGAGCTCAGGTGCATCCTGTTTCCATTGATTATCCTTGAGATGTTTCTAGAACTTGATTGGATTCCACATGTTGTAAATTCAATTGATTGGACATGATTTGGAAAGCCACACACCTGTCTATATAAGGTCCCACAATTGACAGTGCATGTCAGAGCAGAAACCAAGCCATGAGGTTGAAGGAATTGTCCGTAGAGCTCTGAGAAAGGATTGTGTCAAGGCACAGATCTGGGGAAAGGTACCAAAACATTTCTGCAGCATTGATGGCCCCCAAGAACACAGTGGCCTCCATCAATCTTGAATGGAAGAAGTTTGGAACCACCAAGACTCTTCCTAAGAGAGCTGGCCGCCCGGCCAAACTGAGCAATCGGGGGAGAAGGTCCTTGGTCAGGAGGCGACCAAGAACCCGATGGTCACTCTGACAGAGCTCTAGAGTTGTCTGCGGAGCTGGGAAAATATTCCAGAAGGACAACTATTTCTGCAGCACTCCACCAATTAGGTCTTTATGGTAGAGTAGCCAGACGGAAGCCACTCCTCAGTAAAAGGCACATGACAGCCTGCTTGGAGTTTGCCAAAAGGCACATAAAGGACTCTCAGACCATGAGAAACAAGATTCTCTGATGATTCTCTGATGAAACCAAGATTGAACTCTTTGGCCTGAATGCCAAGAATCACAATTGTAGGAAACTTGGCACCATCTATACGGTGAAGCATGGTGATGGCAGCATCATGCTGTGGGGATGTTTTTCAGTGGCAGGTACTGGGAGACTAGTCAGGATCAAGGTAAAGATGAACGGAGCAAAGTACAGAGAGATCCTTGATGAAAACCTGCTCCAGAGCACTCAGGACCTCAAACTGGTGTGAAGGTTCACCTTCCAACGGACAACGACCCTTAGCACACAGCCAAGACAACGCAGGAGGGGCTTCGTGACAAGTCTCTAAATGTCCTTGAGTGGCCTAGCCAGAGCCCGGACTTGAACCCGAAAATAGCTGTGCAGCGATGCCCCCCATCCAACCTGACAGAGATTGAGAGGATCTGCAGAGAAGAATGGGAGAAACTCCCAAAATACAGGTGTGCCAAGCTTATAGCGTCATACCCAAGAAGACTCAATGCTGTAATTGCTGCCAAAGGTGCATCAACAAAGTACTGAGTAAAGGGTCTGAATATTATTATTATTATTTTGAATCAGCAAAAAGGTCTAAACCTATTTTTGCTTTGTCATTATTATTATTATTATTGTATTGTGTGTAGATTGATGAGGGGGGAAAACTATTTAATACATTTTAGAATAAGGCTGTGACATGACAAAATGTGGAAAAAGTCAAGCGGTCTGAATAAGGCACTGTAATAGAGAACCAAATGTGATGTTTTTCATTTTTAGTGTTATCAGAGGGTCTGTATTCAGATAAAGTAGGTTTTACCACAACAGATACACAGGAGACAGGGTCAGTTACACACACACACACACACACACACACGCACACGCACACGCACACACACACACTGCTGTTTCTGCTGACACAGCACCCTGAATAGAATCTACTTTTGACCTGAAACTATCCATTCACTTCCCACCAAAATCCCTGTCTTAGAGGAAAATGTGTGTGTATCCATATTTGTGTGTGTGTCTCTCTTTCTCTCTCGCCCTCACACACACACGCTCTGTGTGTGTGTGTGTGTGTGTGTGTGTGTGTGTGTGTGTGTGTGTGTGTGTGTGTGTGTGTGTGTGTGTGTGTGTGTGTGTGTGTGTGTGTGTGTGTGTGTGTGTGTCTGTGTGTGTGTGTGTGTGTGTGTGTACGTGCATGAATCCATTCTGTGACTTCCTTTCCAAATCTCTGTGTCTGTACTCTGTGGCCTTAGCTGTGTATGTTAGTGCTGAGCAAGCATTCCCTAGTCCTCTCAGAGATATCAGTGTCTTATAGTAGATTACAGTAGCAGCTCTACACACCCAGTGGGATCACGCTGAGTAGAACTTACAGTACACACAGACAGACACACACAGCTGTGGAACCAAACAGCCTTATTAATGAGAGAAAACAAATCTAATATACACAAAACATTAGGAAAACCTGTATTTTCCATGACATAGACTGACCAGGTGAATCCAGGAGAAACCTTTGATCCCTTATTGACGTCATCAGTGCAGACGAAGGGGAGGAAACAAGTTAAAGATGAATGTTTAAGCCTTGAGAACTGAGGCTGTTCTTGCTGTCCCCAGTCCACCTGGCCGTGCTGCTGCTCCAGTTTCAACTGTTCTGCCTGCGGCTATGGAATCCTGACCGGTTCACTGGACGTGCTACCTGTCCCAGACCTATTATTTGACCATGCTGGTCATTTATGAACATTTTGGCCATGTTCTGATATAATCTCCACCCGGCACAGCCAGAAGAGGACTCGTCACCCCTCATAGCCTGGTTCCTCTCTAGGTTTCTTCCTAGGTTTTGGCCTTTCTAGGGAGTTTTTCCTAGCCAACGTGCTTCAACACCTGCTGGGTTTCTGTACAGCACTTTGAGATATCAGCTGATGTACAAAGGGCTATATAAATAAATTTGATTTGATTTGATTTTGATTTAAAGGGGGACCAAGTCAATATTATGACGGTGTTCCTAATGTTTTGTACACTCAGTGCATATTGAAACATAATCGGAGAAAAATGAGAAATACAAAGCTGATGAAACTATAAAGCTACATATTGCTTGTTGAAACAGATATGGTGTCATCATTGTGTTAAAAGAGAGCACCTCCTACTCCATTGTCAAAGGGATAAGTCACTCAAGACAGTTTGTGTGTGTGTTTAAAATCAAATAAAATGTTACTTGTTACATGCTCTGTAAACAGCAGGAGAAGACTAACAACAAGAGAAGCCTAACAACAGGAGAAGACTAACAACAGGAGAAGACTAACAACAAGAGAAGACTAACAACAAGAGAAGACTAACAGCAGGAGAAGACTAACAACAGGAGAAGACTAACAGCAGGAGAAGACTAACAGCAGGAGAAGACTAACAGCAGGAGAAGACTAACAGCAGGAGAAGACTAACAACAGGAGAGAACTAACAACAGGAGACTACTAACAACAGGAGAAGACTAACAACAGAAGAAGACGAACAACAGGAGAGAACTAACAACAGGAGAAGACTAACAGCAGGAGAAGACTAACAGCAGGAGAAGACTAACAACAGAAGAGGACTAACAACAGGAGACGACTAACAACAGGAGAAGACGAACAACAGGAAAAGACTAACAACAGGAGAAGACTAACAACAGGAGAAGACGAACAACAGGAGAAGACTAACAGCAGGAGAAGACTAACAACAGGAGGGAACAAACAACAGGAGACGACTAACAACAGGAGAGAACTAACAACAGGAGACGACTAACAACAGGAGAAGACTAACAACAGGAGAAGACGAACAACAGGAGAAGACTAAGAGCAGGAGAAGACTAAGAGCAGGAGAAGACTAACAGCAGGAGAAGACTAACAACAGGAGAGAACTAACAACAGGAGAAGACTAACAACAGGAGAAGACTAACAACAGGAGAAGACTAACAGCAGGAGAAGACTAACAACAGGAGACGACTAACAACAGGAGAAGACTAACAACAAGAGAAGACTAACAGCAGGAGAAGACTAACAGCAGGAGAAGACTAACAGCAGGAGAAGACTAACAGCAGGAGAAGACTAACAGGAGAAGACTAACAACAGGAGAAGACTAACAGCAGGAGAAGACTAACAGCAGGAGAAGACTAACAGCAGGAGAAGACTAACAGCAGGAGAAGACTAACAACAGGAGAAGACTAACAACAGGAGAAGACTAACAACAAGAGAAGACTAACAGCAGGAGAAGACTAACAGCAGGAGAAGACTAACAGCAGGAGAAGACTAACAGCAGGAGAAGACTAACAGCAGGAGAAGACTAACAACAGGAGAAGACTAACAACAGGAGACGACTAACAACAGGAGAAGACGAACAACAGGAAAAGACTAACAACAGGAGAAGACTAACAACAGGAGAAGACGAACAACAGGAGAAGACTAACAGCAGGAGAAGACTAACAACAGGAGAGAACAAACAACAGGAGACGACTAACAACAGGAGAGAACTAACAACAGGAGACGACTAACAACAGGAGAAGACTAACAACAGGAGAAGACTAACAACAGGAGAAGACGAACAACAGGAGAAGACTAACAACATGAGAAGACTAACAACATGAGAAGACTAACAGCAGGAGAAGACTAACAGCAGGAGAAGACTAACAACAGGAGAAGACGAACAACAGGAGAAGACTAACAACAGGAGAAGACGAACAACAGGAGAAGACTAACAGCAGGAGAAGACTAACAGCAGGAGAAGACTAACAACTGGAGAAGACTAACAACAAGACAAACACTTTTCCAACAATGCAGAGTTGAAGATAAAAAAAAGACAAAAAAGATGCAAATAGAAATAGTGACACAAGGAATAAAAACAATGAATAACGAATATCAATAACCAGTTAAAAATAACATGGGAGTACCAGTACCGAGTTGATGTGCAGGAGTGTTAGTATCTGTGAGTGTGCGGGTAGTCCAGTGTGTGGATAGTCCAGTGTGCGGGTAGTCCAGTGTGCGGGTAGTCCAGTGTGCGGGTAGTCCAGTGTGCGGGTAGTCCAGTGTGGGGTAGTCCAGTGTGCGGATAGTCCAGTGTGCGGGTAGTGCAGTGTGGGGGTAGTCCAGTGTGTGGGTAGTCCAGTGTGTGGGTAGTCCAGTGTGTGGGTAGTCCAGTGTGTGGGTAGTCCAGTGTGCGGGTAGTCCAGTGTGCGGGTAGTCCAGTGTGCGGGTAAGTCCAGTGTGCGGGTAGTGCAGTGTGGGGGTAGTCCAGTGTGCGGGTAGTCCAGTGTGTGTGCGTATAGAGTCAGTGCAAGTGAGTTAGTTATTCAAAAAAAGGGTCAATGCAAAAGTGATGGGTACCCATTTGATTCCCTATTAATAAGTCTTGTTTAGCAGTCTTATGTCTTGGGGCTGTTCAGGGTCCTGTTGGTTAAAAAAGTGCTATGTGGTAGCAGAGAGAACAATCTCAACGTCAACAGTGAAGAGGCGACTCCGGGATGCTGGCCTTCTAGACAGTGTGGTAAAGAAAAAGCCATATCTCAGACTGGCCAATACAAAGAAAAGATTAAGATGGGCAAAAGAACACAGACACTGGACAGAGGAACTTTGAGACTGGTGTTCTGCAGGTACTATTTAATGAAGCTGCCAGTTGAGGACTTGTGAGGTGTCTGTTTCTCAAACTAGACACTCTAATGGACTTGTCCTCTTGCTCAGTTGTGCACCGGGCCTCCCACTCCTCTTTCTATTCTGGTTAGAGACAGTTTGCGCTGTTCTGTGACGGGAGAAGACCACAGCGTTGTATGAGATCTTCAGTTTCCTGGCAATTTCTCGCATGGAATAGCCTTCATTTCTCAGAACAAGAATATACTGATGAGTTTCAGAAGAAAGTTCTTTATTTCTGGCCATTTTGAGATTGTAAGTGAACCCACAAATGCTGATGCTCCAGATACTCAACTAGTCTAAAGAAGGCCAGTTTTATTGCTTCTTTTATCAGGACAACAGTTTTCAGCTGTGCTAACATAATTGCAAAAGGGTTTTCTAATGATTAGTTAGCCTTTTAAAATGATACACTTGGATTAGCTAACATAGCGTGCCATTGGAACACAGTGATGGTTGCTGATAATGGGCCTCTGTACACCTATGTAGATATTAAAAATTAAAAATGAGCCGTTTCCAGCTACAATAGTCATTTACAACATTAACAATGTCTACACTGTATTTCTGATCAATTTTATGTTATTTGAATATATATTTTTTGCTTTTCTTTCAAAAGCAAGAACATTTCTAAGTGACCCTAAACTTTTGAATGGTAGTGAACACACACACACACACACACACACACACACACACACACACACACACACACACACACACACACACACACACACACACACACACACACACACACACACACACACACGTGCATACATCCATTATCACACAGTCTCTGGTGAAACCACACTGATCATAGTCTATATCTAGCCTTTCTATAGAAAATAAACCAGCATTCAGAGAACATACAGCTCAGCGATAGCAGTCTTCTCCAAACCCTCCTATTGCCCCAATCAGCACCACTCTGACCACTCTGACCACTGCTCCAGAGAGGTAAGGGGTTGGTAAAGCAGTGATAAGACGGTTGGCAGCCTATTGTGTCACACCCTCTATCCCTCGGGGAGGAGAGACACACACACACAGCCCTTTAGGAGAGAAGGACACAGGTTGATCAGTATACAGCCCTGACATTGTCCACCTCTGATACGGGACATTAACCTCTAACTCCCTCCACACACGACTGCCCCTCACTTTGTATTCCTTTATGTTCATGAGGAAATATGACATACAACATCATTTGTCTTTGTTACCACGCCACCCAGGACCTCATTTAAATGCATGTGTTTATCTCGGCAGACAGGTGAAGACAGGGGGAAGGGTGTGTGTGTGTGTGTGTGTGTGTGTGTGTGTGTGTGTGTGTGTGTGTGTGTGTGTGTGTGTGTGTGTGTGTGTGTGTGTGTGTGTGTGTGTGTGTGTGTGTGTGTGTGTTTGTGTGTGTGTGTGTGTATCTGCCAGATTTATTGATCTTACCAACACATGACCCTTTCCGTGAGAGTTTGTGTGTGTGTGTATGTGATATGAGCTTTTTACAGAGCAGGTCAGAGCAGGTCAGGTTAGAGGAGGTCAGAGCAGGTCAGGTCAGAGCAGAGCAGAGCAGTGCAGGTCAGAGCAGAGCAGAGCAGAGCAGGTCAGGTCAGAGCAGAGCAGGTCAGAGCAGAGCAGTTCAGGTCAGAGCAGAGCAGAGCAGAGCAGTGCAGGTCAGAGCAGAGCAAAGCAGAGCAGGTCAGAGCAAGTCAGAGCAGAGCAGGTCAGAGCAGAGCAGAGCAGTTCAGGTCAGAGCAGAGCAGGCAGGTCAGGTCAGGTCAGAGCAGAGCAGGTCAGAGCAGAGCAGTTCAGGTCAGAGCAGAGCAGAGCAGAGCAGGGCAGAGCAGAGCAGGTCAGAGCAGAGCAGAGCAGGTCAGAGCAGGTCAGAGCAGAGCAGATTAGTGCAGGTCAGAGCAGAACAGAGCAGTTCAGGTCAGAGCAGAGCAGGTCAGGTCAGAGCAGAGCAGAGCAAGTCAGAGCAGTGCAGGTCAGAGCAGAGCAGAGCAGCAGCAGTTCAGGTCAGAGCAGAGCAGAGCAGATTAGTGCAGGTCAGTGCAGAGCAGAGCAGAGCAGGACAGAACAGAGCAGTGCAGGTCAGTGCAGAGCAGAGCAGGTCAGAGCAGAGCAGGGCAACTAAAAGGTCTGGACCTAACACACACATGCACAATGCTACACACCAGTTGATTATGTCATTGATTGAGGGTGGTCATGCATATATACTGTATTATGCTAACAGAGTAGATGGTGTCATACCTCATAGTTTACACATCTCTACTAGCACTGAAAACCAACTACTGCTACTGCAGGGTGTGTGTGTGTAGTGCAGCTCTTAAATTGACCAATCCTCTTAGTGGTGGTTATGAAGGCATGGATTGGTACTTGGTCCTGACACTACTTAATCACTGGGATATTTTAACACATGGAGAGAAATGACACACACAATGAGAGTAAGTAAGGTGACATCATCATCCTTTCATCATCGTGAAGCAGTGGGTGTGTGAGCGTAAAGCAGTGTGTGTGAGCGTGAAGCAGTGTGTGTGAGCGTGAAGCAGTGTGTGTGTGAGTGTGAAGCAGTGTGTGTGAGCGTAAAGCAGTGTGTGTGAGCGTGAAGCAGTGTGTGTGTGAGCGTAAAGCAGTGTGTGTGAGCGTGAAGCAGTGTGTGTGAGCATGAAGCAGTGTGTGTGTGAGCGTAAAGCAGTGTGTGTGAGCGTGAAGAGTCTGTAGAATAGTCTGGATGGGGCAGGTGGAGGAGGGGGGTTATGAAGTCTACAGGAACCATGACCCTGGAACCAACCCATAACACTACCACTGTTTGCGTTATGAGTGTGCATATGTGCGTGTGCGTGTGTGTGTGTGTGTGTGTGTGTGTGTGTGTGTGTGAGCACATACGTCTTTACAAACAGAATTGACTCAATGTTGCTGGTTCTTGACCTTCAAGTTCCCCTATGTTCGTTGAAGAGTGAACCCCTAGACACGTACAGGTCAATCTCCCCTGCTAAACCCTCACCCTTTTAAATGGGTGTAAAAGTCTATTTCTTTCAGGCAGTTGAACATCATCTCACAACCCCTATTAAATAGACCATAGAGGCCTTTTCCTTCAAAACACTACCTCACTGGCAATGAACATAGTCACACTCAAACATTGTCTGAATGACAAGTGTCCTGTAGTGTGGTGGAAACAGCGGACTAGACACAGGCAGGCAGGCAGGCAGGCAGACAGACACACTGCCTGCTTCTCATCCTGACCCGGCTAAGCAATAGATTAATTAACATGTTTATGTAGATGAGGTGTTTCTGTCTAATTATGAGAGTTTTCCACAGTGGGCTGCTTTGATGTGGCACTGCTGGATTTACATAGAGATATCCACCACTTCCTGCCTCTTTGGCACTGCCAGGCAGCGCACACACACTCTTGAGTGGTAACATCTATCCAAGTGGCAAACAGCCTGTATGTGTGATCATGTGCAGGAAACAAACAAGTCTGCAGAAAATAAAGAAACACTTCAAGTTGACATGAAGCTAAAGCTCTCTGTAGACGGGTTGGTTGTTGAGCAATAAAACCGAAACGTGCGCAACTATGGTGCAAAACATTCAGGGTTGGCTTAGAATGTTTACAACATTTCCTCTCCAATTTTTATTGAAAACATAATTACATTTGTACAATGAGCACTACATTGTTGCAGTTGTTGGTTAGCTAGCTAGCAATTTTTTTGCCATATTAGCATTGACATGAAATCAGTCAAAACACATCAAAACAAGACATGGTGTCAAGAAAAATATGAAACTAGCTTGAACGGGTCACTTACGATTCCCCACATGACAGTTTCTTGTCATTGTTGGCAGCCATCTGGCCATCCAGAACTCACAGACTTCTGCGCATATTGTTTTCCTGACGTTGTCAGCTAACTCATCTATTGAATTATTATAGGATAAAATCACAGGCTGAACTGTTGTTGTGTCTTTACTATCATAAACTGAAAACTGATAGTTATCATCAAAGATTCTCTGTAATTAGTTATTATGCGATCAACTGATTAATCACGTAACTAATTAACTAGGAAGACGGGGCACCAAGGACAAATATTCAGATTACAAAGTTATCATTTCCTAAAATAACTTTTCAGATATTTTATCTGATCAATTAGTCTTCGAATTAATGAATTATTTACTTTACCGCATGTTAGTCTCATTCCAAACGTCGTAAATTGTTGGTTATCTGCACGAACCCAGTCTTCACTATGAGGCATCCATACATCAATTGTCTTAAATCATTTATTTATTACTAACTAGGTAATTCACAGAAATGCATAAACAAACAAACAAACCAGGTAAATGTGGTTAGATGAAATGATAGGAGAATGTGCCCTAGTGGGCTAAACCGGCATGGTTTAGTTAATAATTATAACAATTGAAATGCTAATTCTTTACACATGAACGCTCACTCATTCGGGAACAATTGCAATCAATATAAATATTTACACTCAGTGTGTCGTCTTGATCGCTGGTAAAAAGTTAGTTTATTTTGTAGAATTGTCAGTCTCTCTCCCTCTCTCTCTCGGTTGTGGTTAGAGGGGATTGTTCAGAATGACATTCGTTATAGAATGTTTGTTTCGGCGGTTGTCATTCTTCGCGTTCAATGATACCAAATTCCTAGCTGCAGACTAGTAATTAATATCAAAGACTTGTTCTTATTCTGTCTGTATCGATAGTCTAAGAGTTTAACCACGTGGTATGGTTAAAAAATTCAGCAATGGTCTACAACCTTTGTCCTCCTAATGGAGAAAAACATGGTCTGCAACCTTTAGCCATCTCGTAATTGAGGTAAGCTCGGTCTGCTGATCGAAAACCCAAGTGGGGGTTTCCCTGTCCCAGGATGTCTGACCCTAACTGGGCTCAGGGGCGGTCCTTGATTTAGTTCAAATCAAAAGGGAATTGTATTTTTCTTCAATTAACAGTCCAAAATCATATTACACAGTTATACAAACAATATTCACTCATTCATCTTATACAACAATTAGATGTAAACCTCATATCTGAGGCTATTATATAAACAGCGTTATAGTAATGTGGCCACACCGTCTCCCATGAGCTTCCCCAAGTTGTGACAAACGGACCAGTTTGTAGCTGGACTCTTCACCGATCTTTTATACTTTCTCCGGAACAGGAAATTTGTTCGTACCTCAAGTTCTGTGGGGTTGAAGGATTTCCTTTGTTCTCCATGAAAACCTACTCTCTCTATACTGTGTGTTCATGAGGAGATTCTCAGGAATTTACGACGTCTCTCTGACCACAGCAACCTAGTTGAAGGAGGCAAAGGGGAGGCAGGGAGAGGGGGGTGGGCTTGCTATACCCAGAGGCCAACGTCATGTCTATGTTGACTTTGACACTTTTCATCTCTGCATGTGTGTGTGTCCCCGAATAGCGTGTGCCCCCGAATAGCAGCACTGTTGTAACTATTACAGTACAACGGTTTGTTTTGTTTGATCGTAGCTAGCTAGCTACATAGCCGTCTTTGTATCTAAGACAATTGTGTAGCCTAGAGCGATTTTCTAGGTTAGCCAGCCAGCTATTGTCGTTCTTTTAAGTAACGGAACGCAATCAACCTTGCTAGCTAGCCAGCTAGCCCCCGAATAGCAGCACTGTAGAAACTATTACACTCGACGGAACGACTTGATTAGTGTAGTGTCAACATCGCAGCCACTACCAGCTAGCCTACTCCAGCAGTACTGTTTCATTTCAATCATTTTAGTCAATAAGATTCTTGCTACGTAAGCTTAACTTTCTGAACATTCGAGACGTGTAGTCCACTTGTCATTCCAATCTCCTTTGCATTAGCGTAGCCTCTTCTGTACCCTGTTAACTATGTGTCTATCTATCCCTGTTCTCTCCTCTCTGCACAGACCATACAAACGCTCCACACCGCGTGGCCGCGGCCACCCTAATCTGGTGGTCCCAGCGCGCACGACCCACGTGGAGTTCCTGGTCTTCGGTAGCCTCTGGAACTGCCGATCTGCGGCCAACAAGGCAGAGTTCATCTCAGCCTATGCCTCCCTCCAGTCCCTCGACTTCCTGGCACTGACGGAAACATGGATCACCACAGATAACACTGCTACTCCTACTGCTCTCTCTTCGTCCGCCCACGTGTTCTCGCACACCCCGAGAGCTTCTGGTCAGCGGGGTGGTGGCACCGGGATCCTCATCTCTCCCAAGTGGTCATTCTCTCTCTCTCCCCTTACCCATCTATCTATCGCCTCCTTTGAATTCCATGCTGTCACAGTTACCAGCCCTTTCAAGCTTAACATTCTTATCATTTATCGCCCTCCAGGTTCCCTCGGAGAGTTCATCAATGAGCTTGATGCCTTGATAAGCTCCTTTCCTGAGGACGGCTCACCTCTCACAGTCCTGGGCGACTTTAACCTCCCCACGTCTACCTTTGACTCATTCCTCTCTGCCTCCTTCTTTCCACTCCTCTCCTCTTTTGACCTCACCCTCTCACCTTCCCCCCCTACTCACAAGGCAGGCAATACGCTCGACCTCATCTTTACTAGATGCTGTTCTTCCACTAACCTCACTGCAACTCCCCTCCAAGTCTCCGACCACTACCTTGTATCCTTTTCCCTCTCGCTCTCATCCAACACTTCCCACACTGCCCCTACTCGGATGGATACTCGGATGGTATCGCGCCGTCCCAACCTTCGCTCTCTCTCCCCCGCTACTCTTTCCTCTTCCATCCTTTCATCTCTTCCCTCTGCTCATACCTTCTCCAACCTTTCTCCTGACTCTGCCTCCTCAACCCTCCTCTCTTCCCTTTCTGCATCCTTTGACTCTCTATGTCCCCTATCCTCCAGGCCGGCTCGGTCCTCCCCTCCCGCTCCGTGGCTCGATGACTCATTGCGAGCTCACAGAACAGAGCTCCGGGCAGCCGAGCGGAAATGGAGGAAAACTCGCCTCCTGCGGACCTGGCATCCTTTCACTCCCTCCTCTCTACATTTTCCTCCTCTGTCTCTGCTGCTAAAGCCACTTTCTACCACTCTAAATTCCAAGCATCTGCCTCTAACCCTAGGAAGCTCTTTGCCACCTTCTCCTCCCTTCTGAATCCTCCTCCCCCTCCCCCCTCCTCCCTCTCTGCAGATGACTTCGTCAACCATTTTGAAAAGAAGGTCGACGACATCCGATCCTCGTTGCTAAGTCAAACGACACCGCTGGTTCTGCTCACACTGCCCTACCCTGTGCTCTGACCTCTTTCTCCCCTCTCTCTCCAGATGAAATCTCGCTTCTTGTGACGGCCGGCCGCCCAACAACCTGCCCGCTCGACCCTATCCCCTCCTCTCTCCTCCAGACCATTTCCGGGGACCTTCTCCTTACCTCACCTCGCTCATCAACTCATCCCTGACCGCTGGCTACGTCCCTTCCGTCTTCAAGAGAGCGAGAGTTGCACCCCTTCTGAAGAAACCTACACTCGATCCCTCCGATGTCAACAACTACAGACCAGTATCCCTTCTTTCTTTTCTCTCCAAAACTCTTGAACGTGCCGTCCTTGGCCAGCTCTCCTCTATCTCTCTCAGAATGACCTTCTTGATCCAAATCAGTCAGGTTTCAAGACTAGTCATTCAACTGAGACTGCTCTTCTCTGCATCACGGAGGCGCTCCGCACTGCTAAAGCTAACTCTCTCTCCTCTGCTCTCATCCTTCTAGACCTATCGGCTGCCTTCGATACTGTGAACCATCAGATCCTCCTCTCCACCCTCTCCGAGTTGGGCATCTCCGGCGCGGCCCACGCTTGGATTGCGTCCCTACCTGACAGGTCGCTCCTACCAGGTGGCGTGGCGAGAATCTGTCTCCTCGCCACGCGCTCTCACCACTGGTGTCCCCAGGGCTCTGTTCTAGGCCCTCTCCTATTCTCGCTATACACCAAGTCACTTGGCTCTGTCATAACCTCACATGGTCTCTCCTATCATTGCTATGCAGACGACACACAATTAATCTTCTCCTTTCCCCCTTCTGATGACCAGGTGGCGATCGCATCTCTGCATGTCTGGCAGACATATCAGTGTGGATGACGGATCACCACCTCAAGCTGAACCTCGGCAAGACGGAGCTGCTCTTCCTCCCGGGGAAGGACTGCCCGTTCCATGACCTCGCCATCACGGTGGACAACTCCATTGTGTCCTCCTCCCAGAGCGCTAAGAACCTTGGCGTGATCCTGGACAACACCCTGTCGTTCTCAACCAACATCATGGCGGTGGCCCGTTCCTGTAGGTTCATGCTCTACAACATCCGCAGAGTACGACCCTGCCTCACACAGGAAGCGGCGCAGGTCCTAATCCAGGCACTTGTCATCTCCCGTCTGGATTACTGCAACTCGCTGTTGGCTGGGCTCCCTGCCTGTGCCATTAAACCCCTACAACTCATCCAGAACGCCGCAGCCCGTCTGGTGTTCAACCTTCCCAAGTTCTCTCACGTCACCCCGCTCCTCCGCTCTCTCCACTGGCTTCCAGTTGAAGCTCGCATCCGCTACAAGACCATGGTGCTTGCCTACGGAGCTGTGAGGGGAACGGCACCGCAGTACCTCCAGGCTCTGATCAGGCCCTACACCCAAGCAAGGGCACTGCGTTCATCCACCTCTGGCCTGCTCGCCTCCCTACCATTGAGGAAGTACAGTTCCCGCTCAGCCCAGTCAAAACTGTTCGCTGCTCTGGCCCCCCAATGGTGGAACAAACTCCCTCACGACGCCAGGACAGCGGAGTCAATCACCACCTTCCGGAGACACCTGAAACCCCACCTCTTCAAGGAATACCTAGGATAGGATAAGTAATCCTTCTCACCCCCCCTTAATGACTTAGATGCACTATTGTAAAGTGGCTGTTCCACTGGATGTCAGAAGGTGAATTCACCAATTTGTAAGTCGCTCTGGATAAGAGCGTCTGCTAAATGACTTAAATGTAAATGTAAATGTAAATGTGTGTGTGTGTGTGTGTGTGTGTGTGTGTGTGTGTGTGTGTGTGTGTGTGTGTGTGTGTGTGTGTGTGACAACAGTAGCGTAAACATGTTTAATGTTGTCATGTCATGTGCGAGGCCATGCGTGTAGTGAACAGGATTTGACTGTAGATAGTGTTTGATCTGGATAACGTCTCTTTATGTGTCCCTGTCAGACATCATTGGGTAGATTTCAGTTCCTGCGTTGATGGGCTGATATGATGGAGATGAAGCAACCACATGGATTACACAAACACTGTCTTTGTTTATTTCAGCTGTCAAAATACACTGTATGGAATGTGTGAAATATACTCTGTGGTTTGTGTGTGTGTGTGTGTGTGTGTGTGTGTGTGTGTGTGTGTGTGTGTGTGTGTGTGTGTGTGTGTGTGTGTGTGTGTGTGTGTGTGTGTGTGTGTGTGTGTGTGTGTGTGTGTGTGTGTGTGTGTGTGTGTGTGTGTGTGTGTGTGCTTTTTTGTGAGGATGGATCTGCCTGTAGAGATGACCTACGCTCTGTCATCCTCTTTAACCTGCGACTGGACTCTAACACAAAACTACACACAGACAGATATGAGAAATATTACAACAAGCATTTACATCATTCCTATACACACACCTTTCCCCTTCAGCCTGTCATTGGAACAAGCGTTTAGGACAGGGGCACAGAGTCGTCTCCTCGTGTCTCTTTGTTCCTCAGAGTAGGCCTCATCAGACATGACACCAGCCTCCACACGCTAATAACGTGATTCATATTCATAACTGATCTCAGAGTCTTCTTTAACTTAACCATCTCTCTTTACTGGACTCCCAATCCTATCTGACTATGTGAGGAGTCAGATGAAGGCGGCATGGGTAATCTGTAAAGCTCTCTTCTAACTCTGTTCTCTAATGCTCTGCTCTAAAGCTGACTACAGACAACACAAGACTGTGTTCGAGAATATGTTTCGCTGGAAGTTGGCTTTCATGACTACAGCTCCAGCTAGACTGATCCCAGGACAGTTTACATCCAGAATGTATCAGGCCTTGGTGTCCCGACTGACCACGCTTTCTCCTGATGTTTACCAGCCTCTAGCTGAAAGAGAAACCCTCTGCGAAGGAGGGAGGGGGTGGCGAAGGGGGAGAGGAGAGGGTGAGGAGTGGAGATGGGGGAGTTGTTGTTTGTATAATATCTTCATTCGTAATCCTTGCCCTCAGGATAAAAAGGCTAATTCATCCAGAAAACAGGATTATCTCACTTAGATGACACACACCCACGCACACACATTATTGTAAAACTAACCTTGTGGGGACACACAATTAAGACAAATCCTATTTTTCCTATCCTCTAAACCTCTAACCCTTACCCGAACCTTAACCCAAATAACCTAACCTTAACCCTAACACCTAAACCTAACCCTTAACCCTAAACCTAACTCTAGCTCCTAACCCTAGCTCCTAACCCTAAACCTAACCCTAGCTCCTAACCCTAAACCTAACCCTAGCTCTTAACCCTAAACCTAACTCTAGCTCCTAACCCTAAACCTAGCTCCTAACCCTAAACCTAACCCTAGCTCCTAAACCTAACCCTAAATCTAGCTCCTAAACCTAACTCTAGCTCCTAACCTAACCCTAGCTCTTAACCCTAAACATAACCCTAGCTCTTAACCCTAAACCTAACCCTAGCTCTTAACCCTAAACATAACCCTAGCTCTTAACCCTAAACCTAACCCTAGCTCTTAACCCTAAACGTAACCCTAGCTCTTAACCCTAAACCTAGCTCCTAACCCTAGCTCTTAACCCTCTTAATCCTAATTCTAACCCTGACACTAATTCTAACCTTAACCCTAAACCCCCTAGAAATAGCATTTGTCCTTGTGGGGACAAAGAAAATGTCTCCAGTTGGTCCAGAAATTGTTTTTTATCATTCTTGTGGGGACCAAACGTCCACACACACGCACACACAAACGCGCACACACACACACGCACACATACACGCACACACACACACAGAGAGAAGGAGAAAGCAAGGAGGAGTATTTTCTACGGCTGTATCCTCTGCTCATAATGTTCTCCTGATATGGATCAGTGTGTATTATATTGTATTATCAGTGTGTATTATACTACGTTATCAGTGTGTATTATGCTGTTTTATCAGTGTGTATTATACTACGTTATCAGTGTGTATTATACTGTATTATCAGTGTGTATTATACTACGTTATCAGTGTGTATTATGCTGTTTTATCAGTGTGTATTATACTACGTTATCAGTGTGTATTATACTGTATTATCAGTGTGTATATACTGTATTATCAGTGTGTATTATGCTGTTTTATCAGTGTGTATTATACTACGTTATCAGTGTGTATTATACTGTATTATCAGTGTGTATATACTGTATTATCAGTGTGTATTATACTACGTTATCAGTGTGTATATACTGTATTATCAGTGTGTATTATACTGTATTATCAGGGTGTATATACTGTATTATCAGTGTGTATTATACTATGTTATCAGTGTGTATTATGCTACGTTATCAGTGTGTATTATACTGTATTATCAGTGTGTATTATACTACATTATCTGTGTGTATTATACTATAGTATCAGTGTGTATATACTATAGTATCAGTGTGTATATACTGTATTATCAGTGTGTATTATACTACGTTATCAGTGTGTAGTATACTATGTTATCAGTGTGTATTATACTGTATTATCAGTGTGTATTATACTACATTATCTGTGTGTATTATACTATAGTATCAGTGTGTATATACTGTATTATCAGTGTGTATTATACTACGTTATCAGTGTGTATTATACTATGTTATCAATGTGTATTATACTGTATTATCAGTGTGTGCTCAGCTACAGTGTAAATACATTATTGGCTCCCTGCCTCTGTATAGCCTTATTTCCATACTCCAGCCATAGAGCATTACAGGCATATTACGTGCGCATTACAGGTGTATTACAGGCCTATGTTCTGTAGGTTAATAGACGGGCTGAGCTGCACAGACCAGACCAGACCAGACCAGACCAGACCAGACCAGACCAGACCAGACCAGACCAGACCAGACCAGACAGACAGACCCCTCACACCTAAACCCACACTACTGCTACTACAAACCTTCTCAAACCAGTCACCTAGACCATTCGCCTGTAGTTTCCTTCGCCTCTGTGTCTGTATAGTATCTACCCAGGTTACTGACTGTTATTTTTAATTTATTTTTATTTCACCTTTATTTAACCAGGCAGGCCAGTTGAGAACAAGTTCTCATTTACAACTGCGACCTGGCCAAGATAAAGCAAAGCAGTGCGACACAAACAACAACACAGAGTTACACATGGAATAAACAAACGTACAGTCAATAACACAATAGAAAAGTCTATATACAGTGTGTGCAAATAGTGTGAGGAGGTCCGGTTGCCAGAGGTCCGGACAACAGGCCCTTCGATTTGATCCACTGAAGTCTATCTGAAAAGTAGTTAGTTAACCAGGCGAGGCAGTCATTAGAGAAACCAAGGCTGTTGAGTCTGCCGATAAGGATACGGTGATTGAGAGTCGAAAGCCTTGGCCAGGTCGATGAAGACGGCTGCACAGTTTTGTCTTTAAACGATTGTGGTTATGATATCATTTAGGACCTTGAGCGTGGCTGAGGTGCACCCATGACCATCTCGGAAACTAGATTGCATAGTGGAGAAGGTACGGTCGGATTCGAAATGGTCGGTGATCTGTTTGTTCACTTGGCTTTCGAAGACTTTAGAAAGGCAGGGCTGGATGGATATAGGTCTGTAACAGTTTGGGTCTAGAGTGTCTCCCCCTTTGAAGAAGGGGATGACCGCTGCCACTTTCCAATCTTTAGGAATCTCAGACGATACAAAAGAGAGGTCGAACAGACTAGTAATAGGGGTTGCAACAATGGCGACAGATAGTTTTAGGAAGAGAGGGTCCGGATTGTCTAGCCCAGCTGATTGTAGGGATCCAGATTCTGCAAATCTACCAGAACATCAGCTGTCTGGATTTGGGTGCAGGAGAAGTGGTGGTGGTGTTGGCCGGGGTTGGGGTAGCCAGGTGGAATGCATGGCCAGCCGTAGAGAAATGCTTATTGAAATGATGATGACTGATGTGTTTTAATGAGTAAATATTCATTAGGTTCATGTCCACCGTGGAAAGGATCAAAAACAGAGGATTTTACACCATTCAGTTGAAAGATACTTTTCAGTGGAAGACAGACTAGTTCCACTGGTAGCTGGGAGGAAACAAGGGCATTGTGGTGCGTGTGTGTGATGTGTATACCAGCTGGGGCCGAGCAAGTATTAGTAGTAGTCTGATGAAGTCATATAGGAAATCGATACACTATTGAGAGGAGAAAAATATCCTGCCGAGGGGTGTACACACACACACACACACACACACACACACACACACACACACACACACACACACACACACACACACACACACACACACACACACACACACACACAAAAGCCTTGCCATGCCCAGTGATGGATACACACACAGCCTTATTAATGACACAGTCTAGTACTGTGCTGAAAGGAGGAAAGAGAAGACTTGAGACTGAAAAATGACCGGATAATGTGTCAAGTTGATGTGAAAGGTAGAGAAGAGAGGAAGAACATAGATCTTGGATACATTACTTCTATGTGAATGAAGGGTCATTTCTAGAGTGTGTTTAAGTGTTTGGGAAAAAGTGTCAGCGTGTGTTTCTGTGCGTGTGTTTGTTTCTGTGTGTGTGTGTGTGTGTTTCTGTGCGTGTGCGTGTGCATGTGTGTGTGTGTGCGTATGCGTGTGTGTGTGTGTGTGTGTTAGAACAGTTTCAGAAAATGTCTGAAAATGTACTGTACCTGCTCCCTCGGACAGGGTTATATAGAGATGGATGGACTGGACGACTGGGACGCACGTGCATACACACACACACACACACACACACACACACACACACACACACACACACACACACACACACACACACACACACACACACACACACACTTCATCTTAGCTGTGCCTCTGTCGATCTCCACTCCGGCCACATCAATTGTTAATAAAGCCAGTCTGACTATCTACTATCTATAAAGTGTCTGGATGGGTACAGAGGAAGTAGCCTGGGTTCCAGTCTGTTTTTGCTCTCTTGCCAACTCCTTGTGGAATTGGCTTGACAATCAAGCAACAGGTCTGGGATCAGGCTACAGAGGAAGCATTGTAATGCAGGACATATACTGAAGTAGAGCTGGATGCTTATACATGGTGTAATATAGAGACTACTGCTAAGCAGCTGGAAAGGAGCTGGATACATTTAGTGAGAAAAATCACAACGCACACATGTACACACACACACACTAGCAAAAACAGATGCACAATTACACACACTAGCAATTATGTTTCTGTTCAGCCAGCATATGATGTTCACAAAGTAATTCATCAAAAGGTGGAGGAGGGAAGGAAGGAGGGAGAGGAGGGATGTACATGGGGAGTAGGGGGGAGTGAAACAACATGAGTCTGGGTAATTGTTTTCATTTCGCTTCTGAGGGCACGCATGCTCACACTACAGTCAGTACACTAACATGTTCCTTCAGTTAGAGTAGGACACTTAGCCTTCCAGTCACCTACACGGGAGCACTTGACTTCAGAGCTCCTCCCTCTCAGTCTGGTGAAATAACAAGGTAATAACAGGTTGACCTCACCTCTGCTTGGAAAAGGCCCTTTTCCAGCCCAAATGAATAGCTTCTTACTAGCTACACTGACAGTGTATGACAGGAAAAGTCAAAGAGGTAGGAGAAAATGGCCCTGGCCCTCCTTTGTTCAGTAAATGACTAAATATTTAATGTTCTGGGGTCTCAGATTAAAGTAACATGTTGTCAGTAATAGTGGAGCAACTTCAAAGGAAGTAAATTATGCATTTCCTCCTTTTGCAAGGAAATCAAAGCAGGTAATAAAGATTAAAGTTAGTCGACCACTCTATCGGGCTGGGAGCAGGGACAGAGGAGGATAGAGAGGAGGGGGGAAAGAGACGATAGGAGAGGAGGTTCTCTGATAGGAAGGTTCATCTATGTATAGAGTGTGAGTAATATCTGGTTAAATTGGTGTTTTTCTTTTGCGGATTTTTTGTTTTATTCATACAAAGTTTGGCCAGTCCAAAGGGAGATGGATGTTAGATATCATGGTTGCATCGTGGGAAAGAGGTCTGCGCGGGACTGATTTCTTCATCCTGCTTCCACCCGCACCCACAGCTTTTCATACTGCACCTACCCGCACCCACAGCTTTTCATACCGCACCTACCCACTCACACAGCTTTTCATACCGCACCTACCCACTCCCACAGCTTTTCATACCGCACCTGCCCACTCCCATCAGCTTTTCATACCACACCTACCCACTCCCATCAGCTTTTCATACCGCACCTACCCACTCACACAGCTTTTCACACCGCACCTACCCGCACCCACAGCTTTTCATACCGCACCTACCCACTCCCATCAGCTTTTCATACCGCACCTACCCACTCACACAGCTTTTCATACCGCACCTACCCACTCACACAGCTTTTCATACCGCACCTACCCACTCCCATCAGCTTTTCATACCGCACCTACCCACTCCCATCAGCTTTTCATACCACACCTACCCACTCCCATCAGCTTTTCATACCGCACCTACCCACTCCCATCAGCTTTTCATACCGCACCTACCCACTCACACAGCTTTTCATACCGCACCTACCCACTCACACAGCTTTTCATACCGCACCTACCCACTCACACAGCTTTTCATACCGCCCCTACCCACTCCCATCAGCTTTTCACACCGCCCCTACCCACTCCCATCAGCTTTTCACACCGCCCCTACCCACTCCCATCAGCTTTTCACACCGCCCTACCCACTCCCATCAGCTTTTCATGCCGCACCTACCCACTCCCATCAGCTTTTCATACCGCACATACCCACTCCCATCAGCTTTTCATACCGCACCTACCCACTCCCATCAGCTTTTCACACCGCACATACCCACTCCCATCAGCTTTTCATACCGCACATACCCACTCCCATCAGCTTTTCATACCGCACATACCCACTCCCATCAGCTTTTCACACCGCCCCTACCCACTCCCATCAGCTTTTCACACCGCCCCTACCCACTCCCATCAGCTTTTCACACCGCCCCTACCCACTCCCATCAGCTTTTCACACCGCCCCTACCCGCACCCACAGCTTTTCATACCGCACATACCCACTCCCATCAGCTTTTCACACCGCCCCTACCCACTCCCATCAGCTTTTCATGCCGCACCTACCCACTCCCATCAGCTTTTCATGCCGCACCTACCCACTCCCATCAGCTTTTCACACCGCCCCTACCCACTCCCACAGCTTTTCACACCGCCCCTACCCACTCCCATCAGCTTTTCACACCGCCCCTACCCACTCCCATCAGCTTTTCATGCCGCACCTACCCACTCCCATCAGCTTTTCATACCGCACATACCCACTCCCATCAGCTTTTCATACCGCACATACCCACTCCCATCAGCTTTTCATACCGCTCCCACCCGCACCCACAGCCTTTCATACTGCACCTGCCCGCTCCTGTGTGCGGGTACTTTAGGCATACTTGCCCAACTAGGATAAGAGAAGTAGGAGTGTGTGAATAATGTGACAAAGAGGTGCTTTTAATACAATAGGTAGACTAAGGTATACATTACAAGGTATCCTGAGGGAATGCAGCCCCCTACATCGGGGGGGTTAGGACCATGGTTTCAGTGTGTGAGTGCTGCACCCTGAGGCCGATATTTCTCTCAGGACACATCCTCTAGGTCTCTTTCTCTCAATCAGTTATTAGGCCCAGTCCCACAGGCCAATGGAGGGAGATGGCATTTAGAAGGAGATATTTGATGTTTCCATAACTGTCCCTCTAACTGCCTGTCTTCCTGAGAGGAGGAGGAGAGGTACACTTTACACCCATTCACACACCCCTGCACCCCTCTGTCACACGCCACCCTCATTTAGGCTATCCCACAATGCACTGCTCCCGGGTGGCGACAGAAAGTCAGGCCCATTAGCGTGGCGACGAGGGAGCTAATCGTCACATTCCATTACAGTCTATAGCAGAGTGGTGATTATAACAGGCCATTTAGAAAAGTCACACAGGGGCCGACACAACGTCACACAGGGCAGACAGGGGACACAGAGACACAGACACAGAGAGCAAGACAGGGACACAGAGACACAGAGAGCAAGACAGAGACACAGACACAGAAAGCAAGACAGGGCCACAGAGAGCAAGACAGGGACACAGAGAGCAAGACAGAGACACAGACACAGAGAGCAAGACAGGGACACAGAGAGCAAGACAGGGACACAGAGAGCAAGACAGGGACACAGAGAGCAAGACAGGGATACAGAGACACAGAGAACAAGACAAGGACACAGAGAGCAAGACAGGGACACAGAGACACAGAGAACAAGACAGGGACACAGAGAGCAAGACAGGGACACAGAGACACTGACACACAGACACTGAGAGAAAGACAGAGACACAGAGACACAGAGAGCAAGACAGGGACACAGAGAAGGAGATTGGGGATTGGGGTTTTATTTGAGCTCTTTGGCTGTGGAGTTGAGAACATTAGGAGATGCAGTGAAGCGAAATACACAACACTCAGTGTCATTCTATTGGAATCAAATTCCCCTTTAAGTGAACATAGATGTATTGATCACAACACAACTACACATGAGCCTCCAAATGAAGTGGAGGAGAGAGAGAGAGAGAGAGAGAGAGAGAGAGAGAGAGAGAGAGAGGGAGTGAGGGAGAGCGTGAGAGAGAGTGAGGGAGAGTGTGAGAGCATGAGAGAGCGTGAGAGAGTGAGAGTGAGAGTGACGGAGTGAGAAAATGAGCGAGAGAGTGAGAGAGCCTGAGAGAGTGAGAGAGAGAGTGGTTTGATGCAGATTGTAAAATTATGAGGAAAAAACTTAGAACATTATCCAACCATTACTGTGAGACTATAAAACTCTATAAACGTACACTCAGAACCAAAAAAGCACAGTACAACAGCAAGCAGCTGACACTAATTGAGGAATCCATAAACACAAACAATGTCATGCCCTGACCGTAGAGAGCTTTTAATGTCTCTATTTTTGGGTTGGTCAGGGTGTGATTTGGGTGGGCATTCTATGTTCTTTTTCTATGTGTTTGTATTTCTTTGTTTTGGCAGGGTATGGTTCTCAATCAGGGACAGCTGTCTATCATTGTCTCTGATTGAGAACCATACTTAGGTAGCTTTTCCCTACAGGGTTTTTGTGGGTAGTTGTTTTCTGTTTTTGTGTCTGCACCAGGCAGAACTGTTTCGTTTATTCACGTTGTTGTTTTGTGTTTTAGTGTTCAGTTTAATAAAAATCATGAACACGTACCACGCTGCGCTTTGGTCCACACCTTCTTCATACTACGACCGTTACAAACAACTTCTGGCAAAATTGGAAATAACAAAAAAATCTAAACAAGGAATTAGCGATACAAAATGGTGACATATGGACAACCCATCTTAAAACACTCTACAACAC